>NC_092173.1:44863385-44945885 GCF_045791955.1 Oncorhynchus clarkii lewisi | reverse complement strand
ACCCATAGGATCTATGGACTAGTGGAGTTGTATGGGACCCATAGGATCTATGGACTAGTGGTGTTGTATAGGACCCATAGGATCTATGGACGAGTGGTGTTGTATAGGACCCATAGGATCTATGGACGAGTGGTGTTGTATGGGACCCATAGGATCTATGGACTAGTGGTGTTGTATAGGACCCATAGGATCTATGGACTAGTGGTGCTGTATAGGACCCATAGGATCTACGCACTAGTGGTGCTGTATAGGACCCATAGGATCTATGGACTAGTGGTGTTGTATAGGACCCATAGGATCTATGGACTAGTGGTATTGTATAGGACCCATAGGATCTATGGACTAGTGGTGTTGTATAGGACCCATAGGATCTATGGACTAGTGGTGTTGTATAGGACCCATAGGATCTATGGACTAGCGGTGTTGTATAGGACCCATAGGATCTATGGACTAGCGGTGTTGTATAGGACCCATAGGATCTATGGACTAGTGGTGTTGTATAGGTCCCATAGGATCTATGGACTAGTGGTGTTGTATAGGACCCATAGGATCTATGGACTAGCGGTGTTGTGATTAGGCTTTCAGGTCATGTGGTATTAGATTCCATTGTTTTAAATGTACCAGCCATGACAGCTGGGCTTCTCTGGTGGACATTGCGCAAATCATTAGAAAAGTAATTATTCACCTACTGAGAACTAACAACTGACATAAATATCATGATATATTTTATCACCCGGTTAGGTCTGTCAGTCCCACCTGGCCCCTCCCTTGTCAATACTCTGTCTGATTAGTATTCAGTGAATTCATTAGGAGACAATCACTGCTGTCTGGTAACATGGGAACCCCTGACAGAAGGGGTGGGGAGGTCGGGTTCAACCCAGCAGATAGGTCCCTTCGAGTGGGGGAAGGGAAGCGAGGAGCAACCCCCCCTTCCCCCACCCAACCTCACACATTCCCCCGTCCAACCCCCAACACCCCAATGTCACCGTGTCCTTCCTCTGAAAACGATATGACGATCCTCTGAATATGATATGATGATTATAGAGAAAGCCAGGGTATGGCTTTGGTTTCTCAAATACATATTTCTAAAGGGTCATATTATCTATTTCTATATACACTTCCGTTCAAAAGTTTGGGGCCACTTAGAAATGTCCTTGTTTTTTGAAAGAAAAGCACATTTTTTTTGTCCATTAATATAACATCAAATTGATCAGAAATACAGTGTTGACATTGTTAATGTTGTAAATGACTATTGTAGCTGGAAATGGCTTATTTTTTATGGAATATCTACATAGGCGTACAGAGGCCCATTATCAGCAACCATCACTCCTGTGTTCCAACGGCACGTTGTGTTAGCTAATCCAAGTTTATCATTTTCAAAAGGCTAACTGATCATTAGAAAACCCTTTTACAATAATGTTGGCACAGTTGAAAACCGTTGTTCTGATAAAAGAAGCAATAAAACTGGCCTTCTTTAGACTAGTTGAGTATCTGGTGCATCAGCATTTTTGGGTTCGATTACAGGCTCAAAATGGCCAGAAACAAAGACCTTTCTTCTGAAACTCGTCAGTCTATTCTTGTTCTGAGAAATGAAGGCTATTCCATGTGAGAAATTGCAAAGAGACTGAAGATCTCATACAACGCTGTGTACTACTCCCTTCACAGAACAGAGCAAACTGGCACTAACCAGAATAGAAAGAGGAGTGGGAGGCCCCGGTGCACAACTGAACAAGAGGACAAGTACATTAGCGTGTCTAGTTTGAGAAAAAGATGCCTCACAAGTCCTCAACTGGCAACTTCATTAAATAGTACCCACAAAACACCAGTCTCAACGTCAACAGTGAAGAGGCGACTCCGGGATGCTGGCCTTCTAGGCAGAGTTGCAAAGAAATATCCATATCTTAGACTGGCCTATAAAAATAAAAGATTAAGATGGGCAAAAGAACACAGACACTGGACAGAGGAACAAAAACTGTGTTTTTCTTTCAAAAACAAGGACATTTCTAAGTGACCCCAAACTTTTTAACGGAAGTGCATATCTGTGGCTCCGGTGTTTCTCACGTCTATTTATGACTATATATACACTGATCTTTCCATGACATAGATTGACCAGGTGAATTCAGGTGAAAGCTACAATCCCTTATTGATGTCACTTGTTAAATCCACTTCCATCCGTGTAGATGAAGAGGAGGATGACAGGTTAAAGAAGGATTTTTAAGCCTTGAGACAATTGAGACATGGATTGTGTATGTGTGCCATTCAGAAGGTGGCAAGACAAAATATTTGAATGGGGTATGGTAGTAGGCGCTAGGCCACCGGTTTGCGTGTGTCAAGAACTGCAACACTGGGGCGGCAGTTAGAGCGTTGGGCCAGTAACCGAAAGTTTGTTGGATCGAATCTCCGAGCTGTCAAGGTAAAAATCTGTCGTTCTGCCCCTGAACAAGGCAATTAACCCACTGTTTCCAGTAGGCCGTCATTGTAAATAAGAATTTGTTCTCAACTGACTTGCCTGGTAAAAAAAAAGGTTAAATAAAAAATAAAAATAAACACAGCAGCTCAACCGTTTCCCGTGGGTATCAAGAATGGTCCACCATCCAAAGGACATCGAGCCAACTTGACAAAACTTTGGGAAACATTGGAGTCAACATGGGCCAGCATCCCTGTGGGAAAGCTTTCGACACCTTGTAGAGTCCATGGCCTGACAAACTGAGGCTTTTCTGAGGGAAAAGGATGCTGCAACTCAATATTAGGAAGGTGTTCCTAATGATTTGTCCACTCAGCGTCTATTTCTCACATTCACATAATGACATCACAAAGAAAAACTGTTTTCAAAAACCAGTATGACATCTAGCCTATACAGGTTAATGGATAAAGAATGAGAAATACTTGAGTCCAGCTCAGTCCATATATCCCTTAAAGGCTAGCTTAGTCCATAAATCCCCTAAAGGCTAGCTTAGTCCATAAATCCCCTAAAGGCTAGCTTAGTCCATATATCCCCTAAAGGCTAGCTTAGTCCATATATCCCCTAAAGGCTAGCTTAGTCCATAAATCCCCTAAAGGCTAGCTTAGTCCATATATCCCCTAAAGGCTAGCTTAGTCCATAAATCCCCTAAAGGCTAGCTTAGTCCATAAATCCCCTAAAGGCTAGCTTAGTCCATAAATCCCCTAAAGGCTAGCTTAGTCCATATATCCCCTAAAGGCTAGCTTAGTCCATAAATCCCCTAAAGGCTAGCTTAGTCCATAAATCCCCTAAAGGCTAGCTTAGTCCATATATCCCCTAAAGGCTAGCTTAGTCCATAAATCCCCTAAAGGCTAGCTTAGTCCATAAATCCCCTAAAGGCTAGCTTAGTCCATAAATCCCCTAAAGGCTAGCTTAGTCCATATATCCCCTAAAGGCTAACTCAGTCCATATATCCCCTACAGGCTAGCTTAGTCCATATATCCCATAAAGGCTAGCTTAGTCCATATATCCCCTAAAGGCTAGCTTAGTCCATATATCCCCTACAGGCTAACTCAGTCCATATATACTCTACAGACTAACTCAGTCCATATATCCCCTAAAGGCTAGCTTAGTCCATATATCCCCTAAAGGCTAGCTTAGTCCATATATCCCCTAAAGGCTAACTCAGTCCATATAGCCCCTACAGACTAACTCAGTCCATATATCCCCTACAGGCTAGCTCAGTCCATATATCCCCTACAGACTAACTCAATCCATATATCCCCTAAAGGCTATCTCAGTCCATATATCCCCTAAAGACTGACTCAGTCCATATATCCCCTAAAGGCTAGCTCAGTCCATATATCCCCTACAGATTAACTCAGTCCATATATCCCCTAAAGGCTAGCTCAGTCCATATATTCCCTACAGACTAGCTCAGTCCATATATCCCCTACAGACTAACTCAGTCCATATATCCCCTACAGACTAACTCAGTCCATATATCCCCTAAAGGCTAGCTCAGTCCATATATCCCCTACAGACTAGCTCAGTCCATATATCCCCTACTGACTAACTCAGTCCATACAGGCTAACTCTGATCCTCCATCACCCTAAAGGCTAACTCTGATCCTCCATCACCCTAAAGGCTAACTCTGATCCTCCATCACCCTACCAGAGACTATTGTTGTGTGTTATTAGAAAGTGTTTATCCTTGTAAGTCATAAAAAATATAAATGAGATCAGAGTTTCTCACTTGCCGTGTCCATACATCCTTCCCTGGGTTTGTTTCTCACTAAGGTGTTTGTGTGTGTGTGTGTGCGTGGTGTTGTGTTTTGTTGTGTGTGTGTGTGTGTGAATGTTGAGATGAATGAACAGTAGAAACCAAGGGGACACCTCTTTAAAGCCACCACCCCTCGCTCTAATGGTTCATAAGTTAGGAACTGAGGCTACAGTCAAGGTGTGTGTGTGTGTGTGTGTGTGTGTGTGTGTGTGTGTGTGTGTGTGTGTGTGTGTGTGTGTGTGTGTGTGTGTGTGTGTGTGTGTGCGTGCGTGCGTGCGTGCGTGTGTGTTTGTGTGGTTCATGAGTCTGGAGGTGAGGCTACAGTCAAGGTGTGTGTGTGTGTGTGCGTGCGTGCGTGCGTGCGTGTGTGTGTGTGTGTGTGTGAGGCTAGCCCTCCATGGGAATCCAAGACAGGGTGTTCTCAAAGACGAATCCTTCCTTTGGAAAGCACTTACACCCTTCAGCCAGTAGAATAAAAGACTGTCCTGCATGGAGGCTTCTGCAATATAAATCACAGAGCAGAGATAGGGACAAATATAACACAGCTAGCCAGCCTACACAGAGAAATATACCACCCTACACAGAGAAATATACCACCCCTCCACAGAGAAATATACCACCCCTACACAGAGAAATATACCACCCCTACACAGAGAAATATACCACCCTACACAGAGAAATATACCACCCCTACACAGAGAAATATACCACCCCTACACAGAGAAATATACCACCCCTACACAGAGAAATATACCACCCCTACACAGAGAAATATACCACCCCTACACAGAGAAATGTTCTGACAGTCTAACGTAGTGCATGGAGACTGTTCTGACAGTCTAACGTAGTGCATAGAGACTGTTCTGACAGTCTAACGTAGTGCATGGAGACTGTTCTGACAGTCTAACGTAGTGCATAGAGACTGTTCTGACAGTCTAACCGGATACATAGAGACTGCTCTGACAGTCTAACCGGGTACATAGAGACTGCTCTGACAGTCTAACGTAGTACATAGAGACTGCTCTGACAGTCTAACGTAGTGCATAGAGACTGTTTTGACAGTCTAACGTAGTGCATAGAGACTGTTCTGACAGTCTAACGTAGTGCATGGAGACTGTTCTGACAGTATAACGTAGTGCATATAGACTATTCTGACAGTCTAACGTAGTGCATAGAGACTGCTCTGACAGTCTAACCGGGTACATAGAGACTGCTCTGACAGTCTAACGTAGTGCATGGAGACTGTTCTGACAGTCTAACGTAGTGCATAGAGACTGTTCTGACAGTCTAACCGGGTACATAGAGACTGTTCTGACAGTCTAACGTAGTGCATAGAGACTGTTCTGACAGTCTAACGTAGTGCATAGAGACTGTTCTGACAGTCTAACGTAGTGCATAGTGACTGCTCTGACAGTCTAACGTAGTGCATAGAGACTGTTCTGACAGTCTAACGTAGTGCATAGAGACTGTTCTGACAGTCTAACGTAGTGCATAGAGACTGTTCTGACAGTCTAACGTAGTGCATAGTGACTTCTCTGACAGTCTAACGTAGTGCATAGAGACTGCTCTGACAGTCTAACGTAGTGCATAGAGACTGTTCTGACAGTCTAACGTAGTGCATAGAGACTGCTCTGACAGTCTAACCGGGTACATAGAGACTGCTCTGACAGTCTAACCGGGTACATAGAGACTGCTCTGACAGTCTAACCGGGTACATAGAGACTGCTCTGACAGTCTAACCGGGTACATAGAGACTATAGTGAAAGCTATATACTTCCTCTGTGTAAAACAAAGCGCTTTCCAGGAGTCCATTCTCTAGGGGGGAGAGAAAAGGGGGTTTGTAAACCTCACCCAACAGGGGAATGTCATGACAATGTCTGATGTCCTGTAGTCAATGTCTGTATTGTACTGTATTTAATGTCTAATGTACTGTAGTCAATGTCTGTATTGTACTGTAGTCAATGGAGTCTTTTATCTCTATCCATCCTCTTGATGTATCGTCTCACAATCACCCTTTTGTAGAGGGTCTCTCTGTGGCTGCATATAACGTCAGCGTCACTAGGTCTGTCTGTGGCTGCATCCTAAATAGCACACTTTTCCCTTTCTACTTCACTACGTTTGACCAGGGCCCATAGGGGTTCCATAGGGCATAGGGTGTCATTACGGACACACTCGGTGACTGCAGTGTCTTTTACAGATACGCTAGCTACAGCACAATTCAATAAGATTCTTGTAGGAGGAGAACAGATAGGGATCACAGTATTTTGTTAAGATGTGACATCTGGGGAAAGCAAGAGAGAGAGAGAGAGAGAGACAGAGAGAGACAGGGAGAGAGAGAGAGGGACAGAGAGTGACAGATAGAGAGAGAGAGAGAGAGAGAGACAGGGAGAGATAGAGAGAGACAGAGAGTGACAGATAGAGAGAGAGAGAGAGAGATAGAGAGAGAGAGAGAGAGAGAGAGAGAGAGAGAGAGAGAGAGAGTCAGAGAGGGGGGAAAGTGAGAGAGACAGTCGGTGAGGGGGGAGTGTGAGAGAGACAGTCAGAGAGGGGGGAGTATGAGAGAGACAGTCAGAGAGGGGGGAGTGTGAGAGAGAGAGACAGACAGTCAGAGAGGGGGGAGTGTGAGAGAGAAAGAGAGAGAGAGGGGGGAGTGTGAGAGAGAGAGAGAGAGAGACAGTCATAGAGGGGGGAGTGTGAGAGAGAGAGACAGACAGTCAGAGAGGGGGGAGTGTGAGAGAGAAAGAGAGAGAGAGGGGGGAGTGTGAGAGAGAGAGAGAGACAGTCAGAGAGGGGGGAGTGTGAGAGAGAGAGACAGTCAGAGAGGGGGGAGTGTGAGAGAGAGAGAGAGAGAGACAGTCAGAGAGGGGGGAGTGTGTGAGAGAGAGAGACAGTCAGAGAGGGGAGTGTGAGAGAGAGAGACATAGAGGAGGACGCTACTTTTTTTATGATCTCTGTCATTTGGTTTGAAGGTCATTTTTTACCTCCATCCCCCACACCCCCTTCCGTCTCTCCAACCTTTAATATCATCCCCTCATCCATCTGTCTTTTTATTCCACTGGAGAATGGAATGACATGTCTCCTCCTCACTGTCTGAAGTTACATTTCAAATATACTTCTTCATTATTTAAACCAACCATGGGCACACAGCCATCATCAGAGGATTTCTTTGTGTGGCAGCAGGGACATCTCTCTCTCTCTCCCTATCACTCCCCTAGTTCCCCTCTCCCTCCCTCTCCCCCCCTCTCTCTCTCCCTATCACTACCCTAGTTCCCCTCTCCCTCCCTCTCTCCCCTCTCCCCCTCTCTCTCCAGGTCTCTTTCCCCTCTCCCTCCCCCCCATCCCCTCTCTCTTCCCCCTCTCCCACTGTCTCCTCCCGCTCTCCATCTCTGTCTTCCCCCTCTCCCCCTCTCTCCCCCCCTCTCTCTCCCCCCTCCCCATCTTTCTCCCCCCTCTACTCTCTCTCTGTCCCCCCCTCTCTTTCTCTCCAAGGTAGTGCGTCTGTGTTCTGTCTCTGTGACTGTCTCTGTGACTGTCTCTGTGACTGTGTATGTGTCTGTGACTGTGAATGTGTCTGTGACGGTCTCTGTGTCTGTGCCTGTCTCTGTGTCTGTGACTGTCTCTGTGACTGTGTCTGTCTCTGTGTCTGTGATGATCTCTGTGTCTGTGATTGTCTCTTGGACTGTCTCTGTGTCTGTCTCTGTGACTGTGTCTGTGATTGTCTCTGTGTCTGTGACTGTGTATGTGACTGTGTCTGTGACTGTGTCTGTCTCTGTGACTGTCTCTGTGTCTGGGTCTGTGACTGTGTCTGTGACTGTGTCTGTCTCTGTGTCTGTCTCTGTGTCTGGGTCTGTGTCTGTGTCTGCGACTGTCTCTGTGTCTGTGTCTGCGACTGTCTCTGTGTCTGTGTCTGCGACTGTCTCTGTGTCTGTGGCTTTGTCTGTGACTGTGTCTGTCTCTGTGTCTGTGACTATCTCTGTCTCTGTGTCTGTTTCTGTGACGGTCTCTGTTTCTGTGACTGTCTCTAGGACTGTATCTGTGACTGTGTCTGTGACTGTCTCTGTGTCTGTGACGGACTCTGTGTCTGTGACTGTCTGTGACTGTGTCTGTCTCTGTGACTGTCTCTGTGTCTGTGACGGTCTCTGTGTCTGTGACTGTGTATGTGCCTGTCTCTGTGACTGTGCCTGTCTCTGTGACTGTGCCTGTGTCTGTGACTGTCTCTGTGTCTTTGACGGTCTCTGTGTCTGTGACTGTGTCTGTGTCTGTGACTGTGTCTGTGACGGACTCTGTGTCTGTGTATGTGTCTGTGTATGTGTCTGTGATTGTGTCTGTGACTGTGTATGTGACTGTCTCTGTCTCTGTTTCTGTGACTGTGTCTGTCTCTGTGTCTGTCTCTGTGTCTGTAACTGTGTATGTGTCTGTGTCTGTAACTGTGTATGTGTCTGTGTCTGTGTCTGTATTTGTGCATTTGTTCCTGCCACCATATGGCAGCTCTCTCCCCTGGGCGTTGGCTCTCCTAGCCTCAACATATGGCGGCAGGCAGGCAGGCAGGCAGGCAGGCAGGCAGGCAGGCAGGCAGGCAGGCAGGCAGGCAGGCAGGCAGGCAGGCAGGTAGGCAGGCAGGCAGGCAGGCAGGCAGGCAGGCAGGCAGGCAGGCCCCACTACTCTACCACACACCACAGCAGCACAGCACACAGTGCTCCACAGAGAGAGACACACATAATCAAACAGAGACCTGATTACTCTCTGTCCCCACCCAGAACATGTACAGCCCTGGGACCAACTGTGTTCTACCTACCTACTGAACACACAGTATCTACTGTTACTGAACACACAGTATCTACTGTACTGAACACACAGTATATACTGTACTGAACACACAGTATCTACTGTTACTGTTACTGAACACACAGTATCTACTGTTACTGCTACTGAACACACAGTATCTACTGTACTGAACACACAGTATCTACTGTTACTGAACACACAGTATCTACTGTACTGAACACATAGTATCTACTGTACTGAACACACAGTATCTACTGTTACTGTTACTGAACACACAGTATCTACTGTACTGAACACACTGTATCTACTGTTACTGAACACACAGTATCTACTGTACTGAAGACACAGTATCTACTGTACTGAACACACAGTATCTACTGTTACTGAACACACAGTATCTACTGTACTGAACACACAGTGTCTACTGTTACTGAACACACCGTATATACTGTTACTGTTACTGAACACACAGTATCTACTGTTACTGAACACACAGTATCTACTGTTACTGAACACACAGTATCTACTGTACTGAACACACAGTGTCTACTGTTACTGAACACACCGTATATACTGTACTGTACTGAACACACAGTATCTACTGTTACTGAACACACAGTATCTACTGTACTGAACACACAGTATCTACTGTTACTGAACACACCGTATCTACTGTACTGAACACACAGCATCTACTGTTACTGAACACACCGTATCTACTGTACTGAACACGCAGCATCTACTGTTACTGAACACACCGTATCTACTGTACTGAACATACATTATCTACTGTTACTGAACATACATTATCTATTGTACTGAACACACAGTATCTACTGTACTGAACACACAGTATCTATTGTACTGAACACACAGTATCTACTGTACTGAACACACAGTATCTACTGTTACTGAACACACAGTATCTATTGTACTGAACACACAGTATCTACTGTTACTGCTACTGAACACACAGTATCTACTGTACTGAACACACAGTATCTACTGTACTGAACACAGTATCTACTGTACTGAACACACAGTATCTACTGTACTGAACACACAGTATCTACTGTACTGAACACACAGTATCTACTGTACTGAACACACAGTATCTACTGTACTGAACACACAGTATCTACTGTTACTGAACACACAGTATCTACTGTACTGAACACACAGTATCTACTGTACTGAACACACAGTATCTACTGTACTGAACACACAGAATAGTGCAATCCCAGCACCAATGTAGCCTCTCACTGTAGAGACCATCCCTGCATCACTAGCTGAGATGTGTAGGAGGAATTAGAGACGTGTCCCAATCTCTCTGGTGTCCGAGAGGTTCCTTCCATTACACGTCCTGTTATTAACAACCCCCCTGACACACACACACACACACACACACGCACGCACGCGCACACACACACACACACACACACACACACACTTAGCATCTATTACATGCCTGTCAGGTGTCAACCCTTCAGGGGTTTCAGGTTGAATACTAGTTGTTGTTGTGCATCTGAAGACCCGGAGAAAGAAGTTACATCCTAAATGACATTTTGTTCCCTACACAGGACCCATAGGGCTCTGGTCTATAGTAGTACCACTATATAGGGAATAGGGCTCTGGTCTAAAGTAGTGCACTATATAGGGAATAGGGCTCTGGTCTAAAGTATCGCACTGCATAGGGAATAGGGCTCTGGTCTAAAGTAGTGCACTATATAGGGAATAGGGCTCTGGTCTAAAGTAGTGCACTATATAGGGAATAGGGCTCTGGTCTATAGTAGTACCACTATATAGGGAATAGGGCTCTGGTCTAAAGTAGTGCACTATATAGGGAATAGGGCTCTGGTCTAAAGTATCGCTCTGCCGAAGAGACTGGATACAGAGACTGGCCGCAGAGACTGGCCACAGAGACTGGCCACAGAGAGGCCACAGAGACTGGCCACAGAGACTGGCCACAGAGACTGACCACAGAGACTGACCGCAGAGAGGCCACAGAGACTGGACACAGAGACTGGCCACAGAGACTGGCCACAGAGAGGCCACAGAGACTGGACACAGAGACTGGCCACAGAGACTGGCCACAGAGACTGACCGCAGAGAGGCCACAGAGACTGACCACAGGGACTGACCGCAGAGAGGCCACAGAGACTGGACACAGAGACTGGCCACAGAGACTGGACACAGAGACTGGACACAGAGACTGATCACAGAGAGGCCACAGAGACTGGCCACAGAGAGGCCACAGAGACTGGCCACAGAGACTGGCCACAGAGACTGGCCACAGAGACTGGCCACAGAGAGGCCAAAGAGACTGGCCACAGAGACTGGCCACAGAGACTGGACACAGAGACTGACCACAGAGACTGGCCACAGAGACTGACCACAGAGACTGGCAAGTCTCTGCGTTGGTTGCCCTTTTCTTGTGGCAACAGGTCACAAATATTGGAAGTGCAGCTCAGTTTCCACCTCATTTTGTGGGCAGTGAGAACATGGCCTGTCTTCTCTTGAAAGCCAGGTCTGCCTACGGCGGCCTTTCTCAATAGCAAGGCTATACCCACTGAGTCTGTACATAGTCAAAGCTTTCCTTAATTGTGGGTCAGTCACAGTGTTTAGGGCCAAATAGCATTCTAGTTTCCTCTGTTTTTGGTTAATTATTTCCAACGTTTTCTCATGATTTGGTTGGGTCTAATTGTGTTGCTGTCCAGGGGCTCTGTGGGGTGTGTTTGTGTTTGTGAACAGAGCCCCAGGACCAGCTTGCTTAGGGGACTCTTTTCCAGGTTATCTCTTGAAGTGATGGCTTTGTTATGGAAGGTTAAGGAATCGTTTTCTTTTAGGTGGTCGTAGAATTGAACAGCTCTTTTCTGGATTTTGATAATTAGTGGGTATCGGCCTAATTCTGCTCTGCATGCATTATTTGGTGTTTTACGTTGTACAGTGAGGATACTTTAGCATAATTCTTTATGCAGAGTCTCAATTTGGTGTTTGTCCCATTTTGTGAAGTCTTGGTTGGTGAGCGGACGCCAGACCTCCCAGCCATAAAGGCCAATGGGTTCTACAATGGATTCAAGTGTTTTTAGTCAGATCCTAAGTGGTATGTCGAATTTTAGGTTTATTTTGATGGCATAGAAGGCCCTTCTTGCCTTGCCTCTCAGATAGTTCACAGCTTTATGGAAGTTACCTGTGGTGCTGATGTTTAGGCCGAGGTATGTATAGTTTTTTGTGTGCTCTTTGTGGGCAACGGTGTCTAGATGGAATTTGTATTTGTGGTCCTGGCGACTTGAACTTTTTTGGAACACCATTGTTTTTGTCTTAACTTCTTTGGGACTGGGCAGTATTGAGTAGCTTGGATGAATAAGGTGCCCAGAGTAAACTGCCTGCTACTCGGGCCCAGTTGCTAATATATGCATATTTGGATAGAAAACACTCTGCAGTTTCTAAAACTGTTTGAATGATGTCTGTGAGTATAACAGAACTAATATGGCAGGCAAAAACCTGAGAAAAAAATCCAAACAGGAAGTGGGAAATCTGAGGTTTGTAGTTTTTCAAGTCATTGCCTATCGAATATACAGTATCTATGGGGTCATATTGGGGTCATATTGCACTTCCTAAGGCTTCCACTAGATGTCAACAGTCTTTAGAACCTTGTTTGATGCTTCTACTGTGAAGGAGGGGGGAATGGGAGCTGAATGAGTCAGAGGACTGCCAGAGGGGCATGAGCTGGTCATGCGCGTTCACGTGAGAGTTAACTTGCGTTCCATTGCCTTTCTACAGACAAAGGAATTCTCTGGTTTAAACATTATTGAAGATTTATGATAAAAACATCCTAAAGATTGATTCTATACTTCGTTTGACATGTTTCTACGGACTGTAACAGACCTTTTTGACTTTTCGTCTGGACCTAGTGCTCGCGCCTCATGAATTTGGATTACTGGGCTAAAAGCGCAAACAGAAAGGAGATATTTGGACATAAATTATGGGCTTTATCGAACAAATCAAACATTTATTGTGGAACTGGGATTCCTGGGAGTGCATTCTGATGAAGATCATCAAATGTAAGTGAATATTTACAATGCTATTTCTGACTTTGTTGACTCCACAACATGGCGGATATCTGTATGGCTTGTTGGTTGTCTGAGCGCTGTACTCAGATTATTGCATGGTGTGCTTTTTCAGTAAAGCTTTTTTCAAATCTGACACAGTGGTTGCATTAAGGAGAAGTGGATCTAAAAGTCCATGCATAACACTATTTCTGTACATGTATGTGGCTCTCTGCAAAATCACCGGATGTTTTGGAAATACTGAACGTAACGCGCCAATGTAAACTGAGATTTTTGGATATAAATATGAACTTTATCGAACAAAACATACATGTATTGTGAAACATGAAGTTCTATGAGTGTCATCTGATGAAGATCATCAAAGGTTAGTGATTCATTTTATCTCTATTTCTGCTTTTTGTGACTCCTCTCTTTGGCTGTGTTTTTCTGTGACTAAGTACTGACCTAACATAATCGTTTGGTGTGCTTTCGTCGTAAAGCCTTTTTGAAATCAGACACTATGGCTGGATTGACAACAAGTTTATATTTAAAATGGTGTGAAATACTTGTATGTTTGAAGAATTTTAATTATGGGATTTCTGTTGTTTTGAATTTGGCGCCCTGCACTTTCACTGGCTGTTGTTTAGGTGGGACTCTACCGTCCCACATATCCCAGAGAGATTTTTAATGAGATGTACTGTCAGGGCCCAGGTCTGACAGAATCTGTACAGAAGATCTAGGTGCTGCTGTAGGCCCTCCTTGGTTGGGGACAGAAGAACCAGATCATCAGTAGACATTTGACTTCAGATTCTAGAAGGGCGAGGCCGGGTGCTGCAGACTGTTCTAGAGCCCTCGCCAATTCATTGATATATATGTTGAAGAGGGTGGGGCTCAAGCTGCATCCCTGTCTCACCGCACGGCCCTGTGGAAAGAAATGTGTTTTTTGCCAAAGACAGCTTTCCCTCTCTACCTCTCCCTTCTCTCTCTGTGATCTCTCTCTCCCTTCTCTCTCTGTGATCTCTCTCCCTTCTCTCTCTGTGATCTCTCCCTTCTCTCTGTCTGTGATCTCTCTCTCCCTCATCCTTCTCTCTCTCCGTGATCTCTCTTTCCCTCTCCCTTCTCTCTGTCTGTGATCTCTCTCTCCCTTCTCTCTCTGTGATCTCTCCCTTTTCTCTCTCTCTGTGATTCATCCCTCTCCTTCTCTCTCTGTGATCTCTCTCTCCCTCTCCCTTCTCTCTTTCTCTGTCTCTGCATAGAAAGATAGTAGGGCGGTACACCTCTTTTATCCATTCCCTCTCTCCATCTCTCGGAGGAGGAGGAGGAACACTTGTGGCTGGGGAGAGGAAGAGGAGGAGGAGGAGGAACACTGGTGGCTGGGGAGAGGAAGAGGAGGAGGAGGAGGAGGAGAAGGAGGAGGAGGAACACTTGTGGCTGGGGAGAGGAAGAGGAGGAGGAGGAACACTGGTGGCTGGGGAGAGGAGGAGGAGGAGGAGGAGGAGGAAGATGAACACTAGTGGTTAGGGAGAGCAGAAGGAGGAGGAACACTTGTGGCTGGGGAGACGAGGAGGAAGATGAGGAGGAGGAGGAGGAGGAACACTGGTGGCTGGGGAGAGGAAGAGGAGGAGGAGGAACACTGGTGGCTGGGGAGAGGAAGAGGAACACTGGTGGCTGGGGAGAGGAGGAGGAACACTGGTGGCTGCGGAGAGGAGGAGAAGGAGGAGGAACACTGGTGGTTGGGGAGAGGAAGAGGAGGAGGAAGAGGACCACTAGTGGTTGGGGAGAGGAGGAGGAGAAGGAACACTGGTTGCTGGGGAGAGGAAGAGGAGGCGGAGGAACACTGGTGGCTGGGGAGAGGAGGAGGAGGAACACTTGTGGCTGGGGAGAGGAAGAGGAGGAGGAGGAACACTGGTGGCTGGGGAGAGGAAGAGGAGGAGGAGGAACACTTGTGGCTGGGGAGAGGAAGAGGAGGAGGAGGAACACTGGTGGCTGGGAAGAGGAAGAGGAGGAGGAGGAACACTGGTGGCTGGGGAGAGGAAGAGGAGGAACACTGGTGGCTGGGGAGAGGGGGAGGAGGAGGAGGAGGAAGAGGAGGAAGAACACTGGTGGCTGGGGAAAGGAAGAGGAGGAGGAGGAACACTGGTGGCTGGGGGGAGGAAGAGGAAGAGGAGGAGGAACACTGGTGGCTGGGGAGAGGAGGAGGAGGAGGAACACTTGTGGCTGGGGAGAGGAGGAGGAGGAGGAGGAGGAGGAGGAAGAGGAGGAGGAGGAGGAGGAGGAACATTGGTGGCTGGGGGGAGGAGGAGGAGGAGGAGGAACACTGGTGGCTGGGACGAGGAAGAGGAGGAGGAACACTGGTGGCTGGGGAGAAGAAGAGGAGGAACACTGGTGGCTGGGGAGAGGAGGAGGAGGAGGAGGAGGAACACTGGTGGCTGGGGAGAGGAGGAGGAGGAGGAACCCTGGTGGCTGGGGAGAGGAGGAGGAGGAGGAGGAAGAGGAGGAAGAACACTGGTGGCTGGGGAAAGGAAGAGGAAGAGGAGGAACACTGGTGGCTGAGGGGAGGAAGAGGAGGAGGAGGAACATTGGTGGCTGGGGAGAGGAGGAGGAGGAACACTGGTGGCTGGGATGAGGAAGAGGAGGAGGAGGAGGAGGAGGGGGAGTAGGAGGAGTAGATGGAGTCATAGTGATGCTTTTCTGACTTCAGCTGTGAGAGATGGATTCCACTTCGGACAGCTGGACCTTAGTGCGGAAATTGAGTCGCCATGATGTGAAATCCCTCTCTTCCTATCCATGAGTGGCACTGCGGTCTAAGGCACTGCATCTCAGTGCAAGACATGTCACTACAGTCCCTGGTTAGAATCCATGCTTTATCACATACGGCCGTGATTGGGAGTCCAATAGGGTTGTGCACCATTGGCCCAGAGTCGTCCGGGTTTGGCCGGTGTAGGCTGTCATTGTAAATAAGAATTTGTTCTTAACTGACTTGCTGTCACAGCCGTATATATCCCCCCCCAAGCAGACACATCGATGGCCCTGAAAAAACTTTATTTGACTCTATGTAAACTGGAAACCACATTTCCTGAGGCTGCATTCATTGTAGCTGGGGATTTAAACAAGGCTAATCTGAAAATCAGACTCCCTAAATTCTATCAGCATATCGATTGCGCTGGTAAAACCCTGGATCATTGCGTCAAACAACAACATTGATAAATACGCTGATTCGGTGAGCGAGTTTATTAGCAAGTGCATCGGCGATGTCGTACCCACAGAAACTATTAAAACATTCCCAGACCAGAAACTGTGGATTGGTAGCAGCATTCGCGCAAAACTGAAAGCGTGAACCACTGCTTTTAACCAGGGCAAGGTGACCGGAAACATGACCGAATACAAACAGTGTAGCTATTCCCTCCGCAAGGCAATCAAACAAGCTAAGTGTCAGTATAGAGACAAAGTTGAGTCACAATTAAACTGCTCAGACACAAGAGGTATGTGGCAGGGTCTTCAGTCAATCACGGACTACAAAAAGAAAACCAGCCCAGTCACGGACCAGGATGTCCTGCTCCCAGGCAGACTAAATAACTTCTTTGCTTGCTTTGAGGAGTAAAAATACAGTGCCACCAACACGGCCGCTACCAAAAGCTGCGGACTCTCCTTCACTGCAGCCGACGTGAGGAAAACATTTAAACGTGAAACCCTCGCAAGGCTGAAGGCCCAGACGGCATCCCCAGCCGCGCCCTCAGAGCATGCGCAGACCAGCTGGCTGGTGTGTTTACGGACATATTCAATCCTTATCCAAGTCTGCTGTTCCCACATGCTTCAAGAGGGCCACCATTGTTCCTGTTCCCAAGAAAGCTAAGGTAACTGAGCTAAACGACTACCGCCCCGTAGCACTCACTTCCGTCATCATGAAGTGCTTTGAGAGACTAGTCAAGGACCATATCACCTCCACCCTACCTGACACCCTAGACCCACTCCAATTTGCTTACCGCCCCAATAGGGCCATAGACGACACAAGCGCAACCACACTGCACACTGCCCTAACCCACCTGGACAAGAGGAATACCTATGTGAGAATGCTGTTCATCGACTACAGCTCAGCATTTAACACCATAGTACCCTCCAAACTCGTCATCAAGCTCGAGACCCTGGGTCTCAACCCCGCCCTGTGCAACTGGGTACTGGACTTCCTGACGGGCCGCCCCCAGGTGGTGAGGGTAGGTAACAACATCTCCACCCCACTGAGACTCAACACTGGGGCCCCACAAGGGTGCATAATAAGCCCGCTCCTGTACTCCCTGTTCACCCACGACTACGTGGCCACGCACGCCTCCAACTCAATCATCAAGTTTGCAGAAGACACTACAGTGGTAGGCTTGATTACCAACAACGACGAGACGGCCTACAGGGAGGAGGTGAGGGCCCTCAGAGTGTGGTGTCAGGAAAATAACCTCACACTCAACGTCAACAAAACAAAGGAGATGATCGTGGACTTCAGGAAACAGCAGAGGGAGCACGCCCCCTATCTACATCGACGGGACAGTAGTGGAGAGTTTTAAGTTCCTCGGTGTACACATCACGGACAAACTGAAATGGGCCACCCACACAGAAAGGCAGAAGGCTGAAGAAGGCTGGAGGAGGCTGAAGGAGGCTGAAGGAGGCTGAAGGAGGCTGAAGGAGGCTGAAGAAGGCTGAAGGAGGCTGAAGGAGGCTGAAGGAGTCTGAAGAAATTTGTCTTGTCACTAAAACCCTCACAAACTTCTACAGATGCACAATCGAGAGCATCCTGTCGGACTGTATCACCGCCTGGTACGGCAACTGCTCCGCCCTCAACCGCAAAGCTCTCCAGAGGGGAGTGAGGTCTGCACAACGTGTCACAGGGGCCAAACTACCTGCCCTCCAGGACACCTACACCACCCGATGTCACAGGAAGGCCATAAAGATCATCAAGGACAACAACCACCCGAGCCACTGCCGTTTCACCCCGCTATCATCCAGAAGGTGAGGTCAGTACAGGTACATCAAAGCTGGGACCGAGAGACTGAAAAACAGCTTCTATCTCAAGGTCATCAGACTGTTAAACAGCCACCACTAACATTGAGTGGCTGCTGCCAACATACTGACTCAACTCCAGCCACTTTAATAATGGAAAAATTGATGTAAAAAATGTATCACTAGCCACTTTAAACAATGCCACTTAATATAATGTTTACATACCCTACATACCATACATTACTCATCTCATATATATATATACTGTACTCTATACCATCTACTGCATCTTGCCATCTTTATGTAATACATGTATCACTAGCCACTTTAAACAATGCCACTTTTATGTGTTTACATACCCTACATTACTCATCTCATATGTAAATACTGTACTCTATACCATCTACTGCATCTTGCCTATGCCGTTCTGTACCATCACTTATTCATATATCTTTATGTACATATTCTGTATCCCTTTACACTCGTGTGTATAAGGTAGTTGTTGTGGAATTGTTAGTTTTTATTTATTTATTTATTTATTTATTTTATTTTACCTTTATTTAACCAGGTAGGCAAGTTGAGAACAAGTTCTCATTTGCAATTGCGACCTGGCCAAGATAAAGCAAAGCAGTTCGACACATACAACGACACAGAATTACACATGGAGTAAAACAAACATACAGTCAATAATACAGTATAAACAAGTCTATATACGATGTGAGCAAATGAGGTGAGATAAGGGAGGTAAAGGCAAAAAAGGCCATGGTGGCAAGGTAAATACAATATAGCAAGAAAAACACTGGAATGGTAGTTTTGCAATGGAAGAATGTGCAAAGTAGAAATAAAAATAATGGGGTGCAAAGGAGCAAAATAAATAAATAAATTAAATACAGTTGGGAAAGAGGTAGTTGTTTGGGCTAAATTATAGGTGGGCTATGTACAGGTGCAGTAATCTGTGAGCTGCTCTGACAGTTGGTGCTTAAAGCTAGTGAGGGAGATAAGTGTTTCCAGTTTCAGAGATTTTTGTAGTTCGTTCCAGTCATTGGCAGCAGAGAACTGGAAAGAGAGGCTGCCAAAGAAAGAATTGGTTTTGGGGGTGACTAGAGATATATACCTGCTGGAGCGTGTGCTACAGGTGGGAGATGCTATGGTGACCAGCGAGCTGAGATAAGGGGGGACTTTACCTAGCAGGGTCTTGTAGAAGACATGGAGCCAGTGGGTTTGGCGACGAGTATGAAGCGAGGGCCAGCCAACGAGAGCGTACAGGTCGCAATGATGGGTAGTATATGGGGCTTTGGTGACAAAACGGATTGCACTGTGATAGACTGCATCCAATTTGTTGAGTAGGGTATTGGAGGCTATTTTGTAAATTACATCGCCAAAGTCGAGGATTGGTAGGATGGTCAGTTTTACAAGGGTATGTTTGGCAGCATGAGTGAAGGATGCTTTGTTGCGAAATAGGAAGCCAATTCTAGATTTAACTTTGGATTGGAGATGTTTGATATGGCTCTGGAAGGAGAGTTTACAGTCGGAGCCGTCCAGAGTAGTAATGTTGGACAGGCGGGTAGGTACAGGTAGCGATCGGTTGAAGAGCATGCATTTAGTTTTACTTGTATTTAAGAGCAATTGGAGGCCACGGAAGGAGAGTTGTATGGCATTGAAGCTTGCCTGGAGGGTTGTTAACACAGTGTCCAAAGAAGGGCCGGAAGTATACAGAATGGTGTCGTCTGCGCAGAGGTGGATCAGAGACTCACTAGTTAGATTACTCGTTGGTTATTACTGCATTGTCGGAACTAGACTACACTCGCATTAACATCTGCTAACCATGTGTATATGACAAATAAAATTAGATTAGCTTTGATTTGATTTGACAATAGAAAGCCTTTATTTTCTATGGTGGAGTAGGTCAGGTCAGTGACTGGGGGGTGTTCTAGTTTATTATTTCTATGTGTATTCTATGTTTTCTATTTCTTTGTTGGCTGTGTATGGTTCCCAATCAGAGGCAGCTGTCTATCGCTGTCTCTGATTGGGGATCATACTTAGGCACCCTTTTTTCCACTTGTTGTTTGTGGGATCTTGTTTTTGTATTGTTGCTTTTGAGCCCTACAAGACTGTACGTTCATTTGTTTGTTACTCTTTATTGTTTTGTTGCTGGTTCACATTTAAATAAATTATGATGAACCAAAAACCACGCTGCGCTTTGGTCCACTCCTTATAACGATCGTGACACTTGCCTAGTTAAATAAATGTTCTATCTTTTTTTTTTGTTGAAACAGCTGATTAGCCAGAGAAATGTTAGCAGTCGGTAGATGCCTTAAACATAAGCCTCACATTTCACTGCATGACAAATTACTATCACTATAAACCAATCACGAATAGAGGAGAAATGGGGTTAAGAAACCATAAGATAGACAGACAGAGAGCGAGACAGACAGACAGACACAGACAGACAGAAAGACAGACAGACAGACAGACAGACAGACAGACAGACAGACAGAGAGAGAGAGACAGACAGAGTGTTCTGAATGGAGTCAGTCAAAGGAGTTCTGAATGGAGTCAGTCAAGGAGTTCTGAGTGTTCTGAATGCAGTCAGTCAAGGAGTTCTGAGTGTTCTGAATGGAGTCAGTCAAGGAGTTCTGAGTGTTCTGAATGGAGTCAGTCAAGGAGTTCTGAGTGTTCTGAATGCAGTCAGTCAAGGAGTTCTGAGTGTTCTGAATGCAGTCAGTCAAGGAGTTCTGAGTGTTCTGAATGGAGTCAGTCAAGGAGTTCTGAGTGTTCTGAATAGAGTCAGTCAAGGAGTTCTGAGTGTTCTGAATAGAGTCAGTCAAGGAGTTCTGAATGTTCTGAATAGAGTCAGTCAAGGAGTTCTGAGTGTTCTGAATGGAGTCAGTCAAGGTGTTCTGAATGGAGTCAGTCAAGGTGTTCTGAACGGACCTATATTATGGTATTACAGTACTGTATTGGCCTATATTACAGTATTACATTACTGTATTGGCCTATATTACAGTATTACAGTACTGTATTGGCCTATATTACAGTATTACAGTACTGTATTGGCCTATATTACAGTATTACAGTACTGTATTGACCTATATTACAGTATTACAGTACTGTATTGGCCTATATTACAGTATTACAGTACTGTATTGGCCTATATTACAGTACTGTATTGGCCTATATTACAGTATTACAGTACTGTATTGGCCTATATTACAGTATTACAGTACTGTATTGGCCTATATTACAGTACTGTATTGGCCTATATTACAGTATTACAGTACTGTATTGGCCTATATTACAGTACAGTGTTGGCCTATATTACAGTATTATGGTACTGTATTGGCCTATATTACAGTATTACAGTACTGTATTGGCCTATATTACAGTATTACAGTACTGTATTGACCTATATTACAGTACTGTATTGGCCTATATTACAGTATTACAGTACTGTATTGACCTATATTACAGTACTGTATTGGCCTATATTACAGTATTACAGTACTGTATTGACCTATATTACAGTATTACAGTACTGTATTGGCCTATATTACAGTACAGTGTTGGCCTATATTACAGTATTACAGTACTGTATTGGCCTATATTACAGTATTACAGTACTGTATTGGCCTATATTACAGTATTGCAGTACTGTATTGACATATATTACAGTATTACAGTACTGTATTGGCCTATATTACAGTATTACAGTACTGTATTGGCCTATATTACAGTATTACAGTACTGTATTGACCTATATTACAGTACTACAGTACTGTATTGGCCTATATTACAGTATTACAGTACTGTATTGACCTATATTACAGTATTACAGTACTGTATTGACCTATATTACAGTATTACAGTACTGCATTGACCTATATTACAGTATTACAGTACTGTATTGGCCTATATTACAGTACTGTATTGGCCTATTTTACAGTATTACAGTACTGTATTGACCTATATTACAGTATTACAGTACTGTATTGGCCTATATTACAGTATTACAGTACTGTATTGGCCTATATTACAGTATTACAGTACTGTATTGGCCTATATTACAGTATTACAGTACTGTATTGGCCTTTATTACAGTATTACAGTACTGTATTGGCCTATATTACAGTATTACAGTACCGTATTGATCTATTATACAGTATTACAGTATTGATCTATATTACAGTATTACAGTACTGTATTGGCCAATGCCATTTTTGTAAAGCAGCGAGTTTTGAACTAAGAGTTGTAAAAATGTACCACATAGTTGTGAAAATTACACCAAAGTGATAAAAAAAATAATGTGTAAATGCTATCATGACCCAGTCAGCTGAAGAGGCACACTGACAACGGGGAGTGTGTGTGTGTGTGTGTGTGTGTGTGTGTGTGTGTGTGTGTGTGTGCGTGCGTGTGTGTGTGTGTGTGTGTGTGTGTGTGTGTGTGCGTGCGTGTGTGTGTGTGTGTGTGTGTGTGTGTGTGTGTGTGTGTGTGTGTGTGAGAACAGACAGAATCCCATGTCTCTATATGGTCTGAAGAGCAACTGTGTATGCCAGTTTTAGGTCCAACCCAGCAGTATACACCAGAGCTATTCATTATACACTACACACTACACATTATACACTATACACTACACACTAGAGGGCCATTCAACTATACTCTGACAGAGGCCACATGTCAAATAAAAATTGCAATGGAGCCGGACATTTTCCACATGCGATTATTCTTCGGGAGAAACTGTATAAAAGGCAATGAACACACACTATATACTATAAACTGTATAAAAGGCAATGAACACACACTATACACTATAAACTGTATAAAAGGCAATGAACACACACTATACACTATAAACTGTATTAAAGGCAATGAACACACCAATAAAACCAAAGTGGGACTAGGTGCAACCCCCCCCCCCCCCAAAAAAAAATGTTTTTTTTTTTATAATAATTGAAAAAGGAAAAGGCATAATGCTAGCTCACCATTTCAAATGTTTTATTTAAACAACTATTAAAAGCCTCTTAAAAGTAATTAGGTAATAAAAATAAAATAAATAAAAAAAACATCTGAAAATGAAGCATCTCATTAAATATAATAGAAAGATTTGTCAAATCAGATCATGCTTCCAGTCTGAAGGAAAGTTTCGATTAATTTCCCTCGTTCATTAGGTGTTGTCTGTCATCCTTCTTTCTAACGAGTCCTTGTGAGCATCAGACAGGGAAACGGAAGGTCAGTGTTTCTGAGAGTCGTAGATTTCAGGAACGGGGAGTTAGAATATTTTGTAGCTTAAACAGAGAGAATTCATGTGAAGAAAATAATCAACGTGCCACATAGGCACTAGAAACTCATAGAAACCACTAGAAACCCCTAGAAACCTCTAGAAACCACAATAAATCTCTAGAAACTGCTAGAAACCACTAGAAACCACTAGAAACCCCTAGAAACCTCTAGAAACCACAAGAAACCTCTAGAAACTGCTAGAAACCACTAGAAATCACTAGAACCCGCTGTAAATCACTAGAAACTGCTAGAAACCACTAGAAACCACTAGAAACCCCTAGAAACCTCTAGAAACCACAAGAAACCTCTAGAAACTGCTAAAAAACCACTATAAATCACTAGAACCCGCTATAAATCACTAAAAACTGCTAGAAAACACTAGAAACGCATAGAAACGCCTAGAAACTACTAGAAACCACTAGAAACCACTAGAACCCGCTATAAATCACTAGAAGCCACTAGAAACCACTAGAAACCCCACTACAGACAACCACCATAGTGCCTTTCATGTTGTCACTAAACATCGGATTTTAGAGGATTTTTTATTAATGTTCAGAATTGATCAAAAGGGCCAGTCTAAATTAATAAACGGGCCAGATCTGGCCAGTTGAATAGCCCTGCTATACACAGTAACACATCACTGACCCAGTGTCCCCATGTCTCCAAGCACCAGTTGGTGACTACGGATGGCTTCCCCTGACCCAGTGTCCCCACGTCTCCATGCACCAGTTGGTGACTACGGATGGCTTCCCCTGACCCAGTGTCCCCACGTCTCCATGCACCAGTTGGTGACTACGGATGGCTTCCCCTGACCCAGTGTCCCCATGTCTCCTTACACCAGTTGGTGACTACGGATGGCTTCCCCTGACCCAGTGTCCCCATGACTCTCCAGGCTTTACTATGACTGGTTGCTCCCTGCATCTAGTCCCTGCCTCTGGCCTGTCCTAAAGATGGATGATCTAATGGTGTTAGCTGTGGGGCCTGTCCTAAAGATGGATGATCTACTGGTGTTAGCTGTGGCCTGTCCTAAAGATGGATGATCTACTGGTGTTAGCTGTGGGGCCTGTCCTAAAGATGGATGATCTACTGGTGTTAGCTCTAGGCCTGTCCTAAAGATGGATGATCTACTGGTGTTAGCTCTAGGCCTGTCCTAAAGATGGATGATCTAATGGTGTTAGCTGTGGCCTGTCCTAAAGATGGATGATCTAATGGTGTTAGCTGTGGGGCCTGTCCTAAAGATGGATGATCTACTGGTGTTAGCTGTGGCCTGTCCTAAAGATGGATGATCTAATGGTGTTAGCTGTGGGCCTGTCCTAAAGATGGATGATCTAATGGTGTTAGCTGTGGGGCCTGTCCTAAAGATGGATGATCTACTGGTGTTAGCTGTGGCCTGTCCTAAAGATGGATGATCTACTGGTGTTAGCTCTAGGCCTGTCCTAAAGATGGATGATCTACTGGTGTTAGCTGTGGGGCCTGTCCTAAAGATGGATGATCTACTGGTGTTAGCTGTGGGCCTGTCCTAAAGATGGATGATCTAATGGTGTTAGCTCTAGGCCTGTCCTAAAGATGGATGATCTACTGGTGTTAGCTCTAGGCCTGTCCTAAAGATGGATGATCTACTGGTGTTAGCTGTGGGGCCTGTCCTAAAGATGGATGATCTACTGGTGTTAGCTGTGGCCTGTCCTAAAGATGGATGATCTACTGGTGTTAGCTCTAGGCCTGTCCTAAAGATGGATGATATACTGGTGTTAGCTCTAGGCCTGTCCTAAAGATGGATGATCTACTGGTGTTAGCTGTGGGGCCTGTCCTAAAGATGGATGATCTACTGGTGTTAGCTCTAGGCCTGTCCTAAAGATGGATGATCTACTGGTGTTAGCTCTAGGCCTGTCCTAAAGATGGATGATCTACTGGTGTTAGCTGTGGGCCTGTCCTAAAGATGGATGATCTACTGGTGTTAGCTGTGGCCTGTCCTAAAGATGGATGATCTACTGGTGTTAGCTCTAGGCCTGTCCTAAAGATGGATGATCTACTGGTGTTAGCTGTGGGACCTGTCCTAAAGATGGATGATCTACTGGTGTTAGCTGTGGGGCCTGTCCTAAAGATGGATGATCTAATGGTGTTAGCTCTAGGCCTGTCCTAAAGATGGATGATCTACTGGTGTTCGCTGTTGGACCTGTCCTAAAGATGGATGATCTACTGGTGTTAGCTGTGGGGCCTGTCCTAAAGATGGATGATCTAATGGTGTTAGCTGTGGGGCCTGTCCTAAAGATGGATGATCTAATGGTGTTAGCTGTGGGGCCTGTCCTAAAGATGGATGATCTAATGGTGTTAGCTGTGGGCCTGTCCTAAAGATGGATGATCTAATGGTGTTAGCTGTGGGGCCTGTCCTAAAGATGGATGATCTACTGGTGTTAGCTCTAGGCCTGTCCTAAAGATGGATGATCTACTGGTGTTAGCTCTAGGCCTGTCCTAAAGATGGATGATCTAATGGTGTTAGCTCTAGGCCTGTCCTAAAGATGGATGATCTACTGGTGTTAGCTCTAGGCCTGTCCTAAAGATGGATGATCTAATGGTGTTAGCTCTAGGCCTGTCCTAAAGATGGATGATATACTGGTGTTAGCTCTAGGCCTGTCCTAAAGATGGATGATCTACTGGTGTTAGCTGTGGGGCCTGTCCTAAAGATGGATGATCTAATGGTGTTAGCTGTGGGCCTGTCCTAAAGATGGATGATCTACTGGTGTTAGCTCTAGGCCTGTCCTAAAGATGGATGATCTACTGGTGTTAGCTGTGGGACCTGTCCTAAAGATGGATGATCTAATGGTGTTAGCTGTGGGACCTGTCCTAAAGATGGATGATCTACTGGTGTTAGCTGTGGCCTGTCCTAAAGATGGATGATCTACTGGTGTTAGCTGTGGCCTGTCCTAAAGATGGATGATCTAATGGTGTTAGCTGTGGCCTGTCCTAAAGATGGATGATCTAATGGTGTTAGCTCTAGGCCTGTCCTAAAGATGGATGATCTAATGGTGTTAGCTGTGGGGCCTGTCCTAAAGATGGATGATCTACTGGTGTTAGCTGTGGGCCTGTCCTAAAGATGGATGATCTAATGGTGTTAGCTCTAGGCCTGTCCTAAAGATGGATGATCTACTGGTGTTAGCTGTGGGCCTGTCCTAAAGATGGATGATCTACTGGTGTTAGCTGTGGGGCCACCACCCACTCCACAGGGACCGTGGAGCATGGAGCTGGTGGATTAGGTCTGGATCACTGGTGACATGCCCCATAATGTTGAGACCACTGAGATTTGGATTTGTTCCATCTTACAAACAGCAGAGAAAATAACTCTCCTGCACCCCTCTGAGTTTCACTTCTCAGGTAAACACACACAAAATATCCTTTGTGCCTTTTGGATATTTTACCTCTCGTCTTTCCACCAATTTATATAATTTATCTGCCCGAGCCCCCATGACAGATCCTTTACCACAGACACAGACCCCTTGATGGGGTCAACACAGACACTGTTAATACATGACCCTTGATGGAGTCAACATAGATACATGACCCTTGATGGAGTCAACATAGACACAACATAGATACAGACCCCTTGATGGGGTCAACACAGACACTGTTTATACATGACCCTTGATGGAGTCAACATAGATACATGACCCTTGATGGAGTCAACATAGACACAACATAGATACAGACCCCTTGATGGGGTCAACACAGACACTGTTTATACATGACCCTTGATGGGGTCAACATAGACACTGTTTATACATGACCCTTGACAGGGTCAACATAGATACATGACCCTTGACGGGGTCATATTAGACACTGTTTATACATGACCCTTGATGGGATCAACATAGACACTGTTTATACATGACCCTTGATGGGGTCAACATAGATACATGACCCTTGATGGGATCAACACAGACACGGTTTCTACATGACCCTTGATGGGATCAACACAGACACGGTTTATACATGACCCTTGATGGGATCAACACAGCCGCTGTTTATACATGACCCTGGATGGAGTCAACACAGACACTGTTTATACATGACCCTTGATGGGGTCAACACAGACACTGTTTATACATGACCCTTGATGGAGTCAACACAGACACTGTTTATACATGACCCTTGATGGGGTCAACACAGACACTGTTTATACATGACCCTTGATGGGATCAACACAGACACTGTTTATACATGACCCTTGATGGGGTCAACACAGACACTGTTTATACATGACCCTTGATGGGGTCAACACAGACACTGTTTATACATGACCCTTGATGGGGTCAACATAGATACATGACCCTTGACGGGGTCAACATAGATACATGACCCTTGACGGGGTCAACATAGATACATGACCCTTGACGGGGTCAACATAGATACATGACCCTTGACGGGGTCATATTAGTAGCCAGTCATCAGATGAAAGACCATTTTCACTATTTTCATTCTGCTATTTTTACCCACATTTACACGTACACTGACACGTCTTTCAGGAGACACTGGTATCCACAGCGACGTACAGTAAGTGCATCTACCTTTAAGATAGCATTTCAGTCATAGCAGGTTCATTTTTCCACCTCTCCTCTCCTCCCCTTCCCTCCCTTACCTCAATCCCCTCTCCTCCCCTCCCTCATCTCAATCCCCTCTCCTCCCCTCCCTCATCTCAATCCCCTCTCCTCTCCTCCCCTCCCTCATCTCAATCCCCTCTCCTCCCCTCCCTCATCTCAATCCCCTCTCCTCCCCTCCCTCATCTCAATCCCCTCTCCTCCCCTCCCCTCCCTCATCTCAATCCCCTCTCCTCCCCTCCCTTACCTCAATCCCCTCTCCTCACCTCCCCTTCCCCCTTCCCTCCCTTACCTCAATCCCCTCCCGTCCCCTCCCTCATCTCAATCCCCTCTCCTCTCCTCTCCTCTCCTCTCCTCCCCTCCCTTAACTCAATCCCCTCTCCTCCCCTCTCCTCCCCTCCCTTAACTCAATCCCCTCTCCTCTCCTCCCATCTCTCCCTCCCCATCCCCCTGCCTATTGTTGGCAGCTTCACTGTACTGTTTACTGGTAGGCAACCTGCTTCACTGTACTGTTTACTGGTAGGTAACCTGTTTCACTGTACTGTTTACTGGTAGGTAACCTGTTTCACTGTACTGTTTACTGGTAGGTACCCTGTTTCACTGTACTGTTTACTGGTAGGTAACCTGTTTCACTGTACTGTTTAATGGTAGGTAACCTGTTTCACTGTACTGTTTAATGGTAGGTAACCTGTTTCACTGTACTGTTTAATGGTAGGTAACCTGTTTCACTGTACTGTTTACTGGTAGGTAGCCTGTTTCACTGTACTGTTTACTAGTAGGTAACCTGTCTCTCTCTCTCTCTGTTTACTGGTAGGTAACCTGTTTCACTGTACTGTTTACTGGTCGACTAGAAAGCTTAGAAATAGTTATTTGACTTGATTTCTTAGAGGAGAACTGTTTAAGTCCTCAACTGTGATTTCTAGTTTCAGTCTTGACAAAAAACCTCCGCTTTGAGTTGTCTTACCACTCACTGCAAGACAGTTTTAGCCTCAGTGTTTATCACAAATATGTGAGGATTTCCATCTGCCTATTTCTGCCGACATCTTTTACCCAGAGGTATTGGACCACGCCCTATACTTCCGTCTCTCTCTCTCTCTCTCTCTCTCTCTCTCTCTCTCTCTCTCTCTCCCTCCCTATCCCCCCTCTCCCTCTCTCTCTCTCTCTCTCTCCCTCCCTCCCTATCCCCCTCTCCCTCTCTCTCTCTCTCTCTCTCTCTCTCTCTCTCTCTCTCTCTCTCCCTCCCTCCCTATCCCCCCCTCTCTCTCTCTCTCTCTCTCTCTCTCTCCCTCCCTCCCTATCCCCCCTCTCCCTCTCTCTCTCCCTCTCTCTCTCTCTCTCTGTCTCTCTCTCTCTCCCTCTCTCTCTCCCTCCCCCTCTCTCCCCCTTTCTTTCTCTCCCTCCCTCTCTCTCTGTCCCTCACTCCCTCCAGTCCATGCATCTGGTTGGGTCATCAACATACTTGTGTTTAACTGTGGGTGTTATGGACTTGCGGCTAACAGTCCATCACATGCTCCAGCCACACAGCCTGTTTCATTCTGAGTGTGTGTGTGTGTGTGTGTGTGTGTGTTCACAGAGTTCAAGTAACAGACACATCTCAACATCAACTGATTTATTTAGAATTCAAGGAACACTTAAACCTCTCTGGGATATTCGGGACGGTAGTCCCACCTCAACAACAGCCAGTGAAAGTGCAGGGTGCCAAATTCAAAACAACAGAAATCCCACAATTATAATTCCTCAAACATGAAAGTATTTCACACCATTTTAAAGATAAACTTGTTGTCAATCCAGCCATAGTGTCCGATTTCAAAAAGGCTTTACGACGAAAGCACACCAAACGATTATGTTAGGTCAGTACTTAGTCACAGAAAAACACAGCCATTTTTCCAGCCAAAGAGAGGAGTCACAAAAAGCAGAAATAGAGATAAAATTAATCCCTAACCTTTGATGATCTTCATCAGATGACACTCATAGGACTTCATGTTACACAATACATGTATGTTTTGTTCGATAAAGTGTCACGCCCTGACCTTAGAGATCATTTTTATGTCTCTATTTGGTTTGGTCAGGGTGTGATTTGGGAATAATTTTGCACGCCCAATTTTTCAGTTTTTGATTTGTTAAAAAAGTTTGAAATATCCAATAAATGTCGTTCCACTTCATGATTGTGTACCACTTGTTGTTGATTCTTCTCGAAAAAATACAGTTTTATATCTTTATGTTTGAAGCCTGAAATGTGGCAAAAGGTCGCAAAGTTCAAGGGGGCCGAATACTTTCGCAAGGCACTGTATATATATATATATGTGTGTGTGTGTGTATATGTAAACAGCAGTAATAGTGACCAGTAGCAGGATAAATAGCCACAGTACATACGAATGGTAATGGTAAATCAATAATCACAGGATAGCAGCGTAATAGAGTAATGAACCTGATCAATAATAATTTTACTTCCAGCGTAGGTTGTGTCTGAGTGGGTAGAGACCTGTGGATGGATGGGCATGGAGTCCGTGTGAATAGTATTTGGGAGAGGGAGAGCAGTAGATGTTAGCCATTTAACAGTCTTATGGTTAGAGGATAGAAGCTGTTTAGGAGTCTGTCTGTCTGAGCCTTGATGCACCGGTACCGCCTGCCGTTTTTAAAAAACATTTAAAAAAGGAAGAACATTTTGAGGGGGGTATACAAGAAGTATCGAGTTGAAAAACGTATAATTGGTGGAGTACCAATATCCCGTGATTCTCAGAGGCCCATGTGGCCCGGGGTTAAAGGGATTTATTATTTATTTATTCATTTCCTACTTAACCAGAGTCAGACAAACTCATGGATACCATATTTATGTATTTGGAAGGAATCATATCATTAGCTTAGCACAATTGCTGGAGGTCTTCAGGAACTACTAGCCAGATTCTCTCAAAAGTAGAGAAATAGACCTTCTATCTACTCCAAAGCCGGGTGGTTGTTTATTTGTTTTTTACATTGTATAAAAGTAGAGACTCAGAGCTACAAAATGGTATGTCACACATTACAGTTGAGGAACAATGGGAAAGTTGATAAACCTGTAAACTCACTTTTGAGAAAATGGCCCTTGAATGTTTTGGTACACCTACTGGAGTGTTCTTCTTTGTCTACACCCATTCAGCATCGTTCACACCCTCTTAAGCCTTAGCCCCGCCCATATCTTTATTAAGGATTCTCATGTGAGGTCATGTACTAAACAGAGAGTAGTGTAGTAAAGATTAAGACTAAAAGTAGTAGCCTACAATAAGGAAAAAATTAAATATTGAATAAATATTAGATGACGCTTTTTTTTAAACGTTCAAACGGCTCTCATGTGAGGTCGTCACTTGCGACATACGTCTAGTTTCCTGAATCGGGTCACAATTTAATGTCTTACAAAGAGCTATGCAATATTTTATACATTCGTTAATTTGACAGATCTTCAATAACAAATCGCGACACTATCCTCTTCCTCATCCTGTCGTCACATAGCGAGATCTCAACGTTGTATCTGTCCCGGTATGAATATGGGATACCATGCATAGTTTTGGAAAAACAAAAAAGTATCCCTTTAAGAACATAAATTAAACTTTAACAATTTTGTAATTTAATGTATTACATCATTAAACTTATTTGGATCCAAAATGTGTTTTAATCAAATAAAAACATTTGTTTGTTTTAATAAATATTTTGAAATCTGGAAATCTGGACTTGACTCCCCTGCAGTACCTCACCATGACATAGGGCATTAGGTTAGCATTTAGAACGTACCCTGGGACTGATGGTGGGGAAGATATAGAGGTCCCGGGAGGGTCATATCCGGTTACCATGACAACAACAGGGAGTGTCGTCTGTGTGCCGGCATGCTAAGAGGTCTCATCATACAGACAGTGTCCAGAGCAGGCTTGGTGATGACATAGGAGGGTTCATGGGATGAGCTATGGGACATATAGCCTCCAGACAGAGAGATAACACAGTATAGAGATAACACAGTATAGTGGAGCTATGGGACATACAGCCTCCATACAGAGAGATAACATAGTATAGTGTTGCCTCCAGTATAACATAGTATAGTGTTGCTATGGGACATACAGCCTCCAGACAGAGATATAACATAGTATAGTGTTGCTATGGGACATACAGCCTCCAGACAGAGAGATAACACAGTATAGAGATAACACAGTATAGTGGAGCAATGGGACATACAGCCTCCATACAGAGAGATAACATAGTATAGTGTTGCTATGGGACATACAGCCTCCAGACAGAGATATAACATAGTATAGTGTTGCTATGGGACATATAGCCTCCAGACAGAGAGATAACATAGTATAGAGATAACACAGTATAGTGGAGCAATGGGACATACAGCCTCCAGACAGAGATATAACATAGTATAGTGTTGCTATGGGACATATAGCCTCCAGACAGAGAGATAACATAGTATAGAGATAACACAGTATAGAGATAACATAGTATAGTGTTGCTATGGGACATACAGCCTCCAGACAGAGAGATAACACAGTATAGTGTTGCTGTGGGACATACAGCCTCCAGACAGAGAGATAACACAGTATAGTGTTGCTGTGGGACATACAGCCTCCAGACAGAGAGATAACACAGTATAGTGTTGCTGTGGGACATACAGCCTCCAGACAGAGAGATAACATAGTGTAGTGTTGCTATGGGACATATAGCCTCCATATAGAGAGATAACACAGTATAGAGATAACACAGTACAGTGTTGCTATGGGACATATAGCCTCCAGACAGAGAGATAACACAGTATAGAGATAACACAGTACAGTGTTGCTATGGGACATATAGCCTCCATATAGAGAGATAACACAGTATAGAGATAACACAGTACAGTGTTGCTATGGGACATATAGCCTCCATATAGAGAGATAACACAGTATAGAGATAACACAGTACAGTGTTGCTATGGGACATACAGCCTCCATATATAGAGATAACACAGTACAGTGTTGCTATGGGACATATAGCCTCCATATAGAGAGATAACACAGTATAGAGATAACACCATATAGAGATAGCACAGTATAGAGATAACACCATATAGAGATAACACAGTATAGAGGAGCGTAGAAGACACTGGTTCCGACCTCTGTGACCAAAACCAGACTGTGTTATTATCACACAGGCTCCTCTCCCATTATCTCTCTCCTAGTCTTCCTCCCCCCTCTCCCCTGCCTCCCCCTCTCCCCTGCCTCCCACCTCCCCCTGCCTCCCCCCTCTCCCCTGCCTCCCCCTCTCCCCTGCCTCCGCCCTCCCCCTGCCTCCCCCCTCTCCCCTGCCTCCCCATCTCCCCTGCCTCCCCCTCTCTCCTGCCTCCCCCCTCTCCCCTGCCTCCACCTTGCCCCTGGCCCTCACTCTCCTTGCATGCCTCCCCCTAACCACTAACCCTAAACCCTAACCCTAACCCTAACCATAACCCCTAACCCTTAACCTTAACCCCTAACCCTAACCCTAACTCCTAACCTTAACCCCTAACCCTAACCCTAACCCTAAACCTAACCTTAACCCCTAACCTTAGCCCTAACCTTAACCCCTAACCTTAAACCTAACCTGGACCATAACCCTAACCCCTAACCTTAACCCCTAAACCCTAACCTTAACCCTAACCCATAACCTTAACCTTAACCCCTAACCTTAACCCCTAACCTTAACCCCTAACCCTAACAATAATCCCTAACCTTAACCCTAACCCCTAACCTTAACCCCTAACCCTAACCATAACCCCTAACCTTAACCCTAACCCCTAACCTTAACCCTAACCCTAACCCCTAACCTTAACCCCTAACCTTAACCCTAACCCTAACCCCTAACCTTAACCCCTAACCTTAACCCTAACCCTAACCCCTAACCTTAACCCCTAACCTTAACCCTAACCCTAACCCCTAACCTTAACCCCTAACCTTAACCCTAACCCTAACCCCTAACCTTAACCCCTAACCTTAACCCTAACCCTAACCCTAACCATAACCCCTAACCTTAACCCTAACCCCTAACCTTAACCCCTAACCCTAATCCTCCCTAGGACTGAGGGACAGAGGCAATGTCCCACAAAGCACCCTATTCCCCATATAGTGTCATTAGAGCCATAGGGCTCTGGTCTAAAGTAGTGCACTATATAGGGAATAGGGCCCTATCTAAAGTAGTGCACTATATAGGGAATAGGGCCCTATCTAACGTAATACCCTATATAGGGAATAGGGCTCTGGTCTAAAGTAGTGCACTATATAGGGAATAGAGCCCTATCTAAAGTAGTGCACTATATAGGGAATATGGCTCTGATCTAAAGTAGTTCACTATATAGGGAATAGGGCTCTTGTCTAAAGTAGTAGACTATATAGGGAATAGAGCCCTATCTAAAGTAGTGCACTATATAGGGAATAGAGCCCTATCTAAAGTAGTGCACTACGTAGGGAACTAGGATACTATTTGGAACACAGCCAGTGGCTTTATCAGGGAAATAACAACAGGCAACAATGTATGAATACTGAAATAAACACCATTAACTCACTAACCACAGACATTGTAATCAAATGGATACACATCACTACATGTATTACTGTGAGCCTGTGTCGTCAGGAACAGAGTCGCAGTACGAGCCAGACGATTGAGTACAACACCGGAGTTTATAGATTGTTTGTTTGAGGCAATCCACCAATGTGTTGTTGTTGTTGTTGTTTGGGGGGGGGGGGGAGACAGATGGTGGAAGCCTGGCTTTGGGTCTACTTTATTTATCTACCAGCTATTCATCTAGGATTGGCTGTTTTCATTATGTGTTTGTGTTTGTGTGTGTGTGTGTGTGTGTGCGTGTGTGTGTGTGTGTGTGTGTGTGTGTGTGTGTGTGTGTGTGTGTGTGTGTGTGTGTGTGTGTGTGTGTGTGTGTGTGTGTGCATGCATGAATGAATGTGTGTGTGTCCATACAATTGAGGAGTAACTCATTCGTAATGTAATCGCCCCACTTCATCCAAACCAACCCATCAAAACACATCAACTTACGGGCCAGACAAGCACACACACAGACATGGACACACACACACACACAACTTACACACACACACACACACACACACACACACACACACACACACACACACACACACACACACACACACACACACACACACACACACACACACACACACACACACACAGAGCAGTTGCCTTCAGCACCAAAGGGGTTTCTGATTAAAGAGTGCAGGGTTCAATCTATAAATAACAGGGAAGAAAACATTCTGATCTGGGCCCAGTTTTTAAGAAGTTATCTATCTGGATTTCTCCTATCAGATAGGATTAAATGCATAGAAATACAAGGAATAGAATGGACAAATCATTGACTTGAATGGGAACTCCTGTTCTATTATTTCTATTTACTGTGCATTTCATCCTATTCGATAGGAGAAATCCAGATAGATAACTGGGCCCTGGTGTAACTGAAGCCTAGTTGCCAAAAGGATTTACAGGATTTTGGAGGCTTAGTAAGGTAAGCAGTTCTGTCTTTACTCGGTATCAGAGTTCTGTCTTTACTCCGTATCAGAGTTCTGTCTTTACTCCGTATCAGAGTTCTGTCTTTACTCGGTAGCAGAGTTCTGTCTTTACTCAGTATCAGGGTTCTGTCTCCTTGAAGCAGGGTTTAACTCTGTATTCCTCTCTTTTACACTAAACTTCATCAGTTTTACTGAACTTCATCAGTTTCACTGAACTTCATCAGATTTATTCTGAATGAGAGGAGACTGGAAGAGGAGACTGGAAGAGAGGAGACTGGAAGAGAGGAGACTGGAAGAGGGAAGAGAGGAGACTGGAAGAGGGAAGAGAGGAGACTGGAAGAGAGGACACTGGAAGAGAGGAGACTGGAAGAGAGGAGAATGGAAGAGGGAAGAGAGGAGACTGGAAGAGAGGAGACTGGGAGAGTTGAGACTGGAAGAGTTGAGACTGAAAGAGGGAAGAGAGGAGACTGGAAGAGGGAAGAGAGGAGACTGGAAGAGGGAAGAGAGGAGACTGGAAGAGGGAAGAGAGGAGACTGGACTGTCACGGATATATCCATTACAGATCCTTTCTCTTAAACAGCTCTTCACGGCCTGTTACAGTGAGATAATTTTACTCTCTTTTAAAATAATACTAGATACGGATGTCCACGGCATGCACGCACACACACACACACACACACACACACACACACACACACACACACACACACACACACACACACACACACACACTGTGCATAAACACAGCTAGCTGTATAAACACACACTAATATGGTAATATCCTCCTCCTATCCTGTCCTGTTTACAGACCTGCTAGTGCTGCAGGGCACTGCTTGTTCTGCTAGGCTCCACATGGTGCATACCACAGCCCTGACGGAACACTGCTACACTGTATCCGGAAGTCTGCCTCGGGATATCACACTGTTCTATCTGGTTGGCACTAGCACAGAACAGAACAGAACAGAACTCGTATTAGATAAACCAGATGTACAGTAGGCCTGGTTGGTAGAGTCTGTCACTGAGGTCTAAGGAAGCTATCTGGAAAAATCAGCTGGGGTAGATATCACTGATCAGATTCCCCCGGATTGTATTACACCAGCTGGAGAGAAAAAAAACAGCAATGTTCAAGCTCTTTGTACGTTTTGCCATTTCATATCACTGTGTTCTGTCTTTGTTATAACCAGTTTCATATCACTGTGTTCTGTCTTTGTTGTAACCAGTTTCATATCACTGTGTTCTGTCTTTGTTATAACCAGTTTCATATCACTGTGTTCTGTCTTTGTTATAACCAGTTTCATATCACTGTGTTCTGTCTTTGTTATAACCAGTTTCACATCACTGTGTTCTGTCTTTGTTATAACCAGTTTCACATCACTGTGTTCTGTCTTTGTTGTAACCAGTTTCATATCACTGTGTTCTGTCTTTGTTATAACCAGTTTCATATCACTGTGTTCTGTCTTTGTTATAACCAGTTTCATATCACTGTGTTCTGTCTTTGTTATAACCAGTTTCATATCACTGTGTTCTGTCTTTGTTATAACCAGTTTCATATCACTGTGTTCTGTCTTTGTTATAACCAGTTTCATATCACTGTGTTCTGTCTTAGTTATAACCAGTTTCATATCACTGTGTTCTGTCTTTGTTATAACCAGTTTCATATCACTGTGTTCTGTCTTAGTTATAACCAGTTTCATATCACTGTGTTCTGTCTTTGTTATAACCAGTTTCATATCACTGTGTTCTGTCTTTGTTATAACCAGTTTCATATCACTGTGTTCTGTCTTTGTTATAACAGGTTTCATATCACTGTGTTGTGTCTTTGTTATAACCAGTTTCATATCACTGTGTTCTGTCTTTGTTATAACCAGTTTCATATCACTGTGTTCTGTCTTTGTTATAACCAGTTTCATATCACTGTGTTCTGTCTTTGTTATAACCAGTTTCATATCACTGTGTTCTGTCTTTGTTGTAATCAGTTTCATATCACTGTGTTCTGTCTTTGTTATAACCAGTTTCATATCACTGTGTTCTGTCTTTGTTATAACCAGTTTCATATCACTGTGTTCTGTCTTAGTTATAACCAGTTTCATATCACTGTGTTCTGTCTTTGTTATAACCAGTTTCATATCACTGTGTTCTGTCTTAGTTATAACCAGTTTCATATCACTGTGTTCTGTCTTTGTTATAACCAGTTTCATATCACTGTGTTCTGTCTTTGTTATAACCAGTTTCATATCACTGTGTTCTGTCTTTGTTATAACAGGTTTCATATCACTGTGTTCTGTCTTTGTTATAACCAGTTTCATATCACTGTGTTCTGTCTTTGTTATAACCAGTTTCATATCACTGTGTTCTGTCTTTGTTATAACCAGTTTCATATCACTGTGTTCTGTCTTTGTTATAACCAGTTTCATATCACTGTGTTCTGTCTTTGTTGTAACCAGTTTCATATCACTGTGTTCTGTCTTTGTTCTAACCAGTTTCATATCACTGTGTTCTGTCTTTGTTATAACCAGTTTCACATCACTGTGTTCTGTCTTTGTTATAACCAGTTTCATATCATTGTGTTCTGTCTTTGTTATAACCAGTTTCATATCACTGTGTTCTGTCTTTGTTATAACCAGTTTCATATCATTGTGTTCTGTTTGACCTCTTTACACTTTCTTTCACAGGCAATGCGGGGCAGTATCCACTATAATCACCTACAACCGAGGCCAAATGCTAAACATATCCACTGTCATCATTTACAAAATGTCACAATGGTCTTTATTTAGAATATACAGCTGTGGGACCGTAATTTGATCACCACGTTGCAATGCAGGAAATGTGAGGGTTTAAAAAAAGGGTCTTCTGAAGTTTTGTAATTGTCACTCCTGCTCCCCTCTCTGGTTCTCGAGGGCGCCAGGTTCCCCCGATCCTTACGCACACCTGTCACCAGTGGCGGATTTAGGTACACAGGCGACATGGGCAGCCGCCCCGGTTGTCTATCGCTCGTCTGCACGTCACGTCAACGATATCATGTCACCGTGTGGGACCGTGGGTAAATTAACCTTGTCGGAGTGGGCGCCCTCATTCTAGCTGGCAAGCTAGGCAGGCTACTGCCTGGGAAGGTCTCCCACTCAGAAGTATGAGATGGGGATGGGGGCAGGGGTAGGTTGACCTTGGGTCTCCCCACTGGAAACCCAATGTAGGGGGGCGGGGGTAGGTTGACCTCAGGTCTCCACATTGGGGGAGGGGGAGCGGGGGAATCTATCAAATAGCACACCTCTAACTTTGTACAGTACTAATGCAATTAGTCAAATCAGTCACACTACGAAATGCTACCAAATAAACCACAATTCATACATACATGTAATACTGTGAAAATATATTTTCACAGACATATTGTTGCATTTTTTCTGTTTTGTTTTCGAAAATGTTAAGAATAGTATAAAACCAGTCTGCACTCCAACAAGGTGAACTGGTTTAGTCTTGACTCTTGGTTGACAGTGTTGGGGGATGGGTAATGTAGTCTTGACAGTGTTGGGGGATGGGTAATGTAGTCTTGACTCTTGGTTGACAGTGTTGGGGGATGGGTAATGTAGTCTTGACAGTGTTGTGGGGATGGGTAATGTAGTCTTGACTCTTGGTTGACAGTGTTGGGGGATGGGTAATGTAGTCTTGACAGTGTTGTGGGAATGGGTAATGTAGTCTTGACTCTTGGTTGACAGTGTTGGGGGATGGGTAATGTAGTCTTGACTCTTGGTTGACAGTGTTGTGTGGATGGGTAATGTAGTCTTGACTCTTGGTTGACAGTGTTGGGGGATGGGTAATGTAGTCTTGACTCTTGGTTGACAGTGTTGGGGGATGGGTAATGTAGTCTTGACAGTGTTGGGGGATGGGTAATGTAGTCTTGACTCTTGGTTGACAGTGTTGGGGGATGGGTAATGTAGTCTTGACTCTTGGTTGACAGTGTTGGGGGATGGGTAATGTAGTCTTGACAGTGTTGGGGGATGGGTAATGTAGTCTTGACTCTTGGTTGACAGTGTTGGGGGATGGGTAATGTAGTCTTGACTCTTGGTTGACAGTGTTGGGGGATGGGTAATGTAGTCTTGACTCTTGGTTGACAGTGTTGGGGGATGGGTAATGTAGTCTTGACTCTAGGTTGACAGTGTTGGGGGATGGGTAATGTAGTCTTGAGTCTTGGTTGACAGTGTTGGGGGATGGGTGATGTAGTCTTGACTCTTGGTTGACAGTGTTGTGTGGATGGGTTATGTAGTCTTGACTCTTGGTTGACAGTGTTGGGGGATGGGCAATGTAGTCTTGACTCTTGGTTGACAGTGTTGGGGGATGGGTAATGTAGTCTTGACTCTTGGTTGACAGTGTTGGGGGATGGGTAATGTAGTCTTGACTCTTGGTTGACAGTGTTGGGGGATGGGTAATGTAGTCTTGACTCTTGGTTGACAGTGTTCGGGGATGGGTAATGTAGTCTTGACTCTTGGTTGACAGTGTTGTGTGGATGGGTTATGTAGTCTTGACTCTTGGTTGACAGTGTTGGGGGATGGGTAATGTAGTCTTGACTCTTGGTTGACAGTGTTGGGAGATGGGTAATGTAATCTTGACTCTTGGTTGACAGTGTTGGGGGATGGGTAATGTAGTCTTGACTCTTGGTTGACGGTGTTGGGGGATGGGTGATGTAGTCTTGACTCTTGGTTGACGGTGTTGGGGGATGGGTGATGTAGTCTTGACTCTTGGTTGACAGTGTTGGGGGATGGGTGATGTAGTCTTGACTCTTGGTTGACAGTGTTGTGTGGATGGGTTATGTAGTCTTGACTCTTGGTTGACAGTGTTGGGGGATGGGTAATGTAGTCTTGACTCTTGGTTGACAGTGTTGGGGGATGGGTAATGTAGTCTTGACTCTTGGTTGACAGTGTTGGGGATGGGTAATGTAGTCTTGACTCTTGGTTGACAGTGTTGGGGGATGGGTAATGTAGTCTTGCCTCTTGGTTGACAGTGTTGGGGGATGGGTAATGTAGTCTTGACTCTTGGTTGACAGTGTTGGGGGATGGGTAATGTAGTCTTGACTCTTGGTTGACAGTGTTGGGGGATGGGTAATGTAGTCTTGACTCTTGGTTGACAGTGTTGGGGGATGGGTAATGTAGTCTTGACTCTTGGTTGACAGTGTTGTGTGGATGGGTTATGTAGTCTTGACTCTTGGTTGACAGTGTTGGGGGATGGGTAATGTAGTCTTGACTCTTGGTTGACAGTGTTGGGGATGGGTAATGTAGTCTTGACTCTTGGTTGACAGTGTTGGGGGATGGGTAATGTAGTCTTGACTCTTGGTTGACAGTGTTGGGGGATGGGTAATGTAGTCTTGACAGTGTTGGGGGATGGGTAATGTAGTCTTGACTCTTGGTTGACAGTGTTGGGGGATGGGTAATGTAGTCTTGACTCTTGGCTGACGGTGTTGGGGGATGGGTGATGTAGTCTTGACTCTTGGTTGACAGTGTTGGGGGATGGGTAATGTAGTCTTGACTCTTGGTTGACAGTGTTGGGGGATGGGTAATGTAGTCTTGACTCTTGGCTGACAGTGTTGGGGGGATGGGTAATGTAGTCTTGACTCTAGGTTGACAGTGTTGGGGGATGGGTAATGTAGTCTTGAGTCTTGGTTGACAGTGTTGGGGGATGGGTGATGTAGTCTTGACTCTTGGTTGACAGTGTTGTGTGGATGGGTTATGTAGTCTTGACTCTTGGTTGACAGTGTTGGGGGATGGTAATGTAGTCTTGACTCTTGGTTGACAGTGTTGGGGGATGGGTAATGTAGTCTTGACTCTTGGTTGACAGTGTTGGGGGATGGGTAATGTAGTCTTGACTCTTGGTTGACAGTGTTGGGGGATGGGTAATGTAGTCTTGACTCTTGGTTGACAGTGTTGTGTGGATGGGTTATGTAGTCTTGACTCTTGGTTGACAGTGTTGGGGGATGGTAATGTAGTCTTGACTCTTGGTTGACAGTGTTGGGGGATGGGTAATGTAGTCTTGACTCTTGGTTGACAGTGTTGGGGGATGGGTAATGTAGTCTTGACTCTTGGTTGACAGTGTTGGGGGATGGGTAATGTAGTCTTGACTCTTGGTTGACAGTGTTGGGGGATGGGTAATGTAGTCTTGACTCTTGGTTGACAGTGTTGTGTGGATGGGTTATGTAGTCTTGACTCTTGGTTGACAGTGTTGGGGGATGGGTAATGTAGTCTTGACTCTTGGTTGACAGTGTTGGGAGATGGGTAATGTAATCTTGACTCTTGGTTGACAGTGTTGGGGGATGGGTAATGTAGTCTTGACTCTTGGTTGACGGTGTTGGGGGATGGGTGATGTAGTCTTGACTCTTGGTTGACAGTGTTGGGGGATGGGTGATGTAGTCTTGACTCTTGGTTGATAGTGTTGGGGGATGGGTGATGTAGTCTTGACTCTTGGTTGACAGTGTTGTGTGGATGGGTTATGTAGTCTTGACTCTTGGTTGATAGTGTTGGGGGATGGGTAATGTAGTCTTGACTCTTAGTTGACAGTGTTGGGGGATGGGTAATGTAGTCTTGACTCTTGGTTGACAGTGTTGGGGGATGGGTAATGTAGTCTTGACTCTTGGTTGACAGTGTTGGGGGATGGGTAATGTAGTCTTGCCTCTTGGTTGACAGTGTTGGGGGATGGGTAATGTAGTCTTGACTCTTGGTTGACAGTGTTGGGGGATGGGTGATGTAGTCTTGACTCTTGGTTGACAGTGTTGTGTGGATGGGTTATGTAGTCTTGACTCTTGGTTGACAGTGTTGGGGGATGGGTAATGTAGTCTTGACTCTTGGTTGACAGTGTTGGGGGATGGGTAATGTAGTCTTGACTCTTGGTTGACAGTGTTGGGGGATGGGTAATGTAGTCTTGACTCTTGGTTGACAGTGTTGGGGGATGGGTAATGTAGTCTTGACTCTTGGTTGACAGTGTTGGGGGATGGGTAATGTAGTCTTGACTCTTGGTTGACAGTGTTGGGGGATGGGTAATGTAGTCTTGACTCTTGGCTGACAGTGTTGGGGGGATGGGTAATGTAGTCTTGACTCTAGGTTGACAGTGTTGGGGGATGGGTAATGTAGTCTTGAGTCTTGGTTGACAGTGTTGGGGGATGGGTGATGTAGTCTTGACTCTTGGTTGACAGTGTTGGGGGATGGGTGATGTAGTCTTGACTCTTGGTTGACAGTGTTGGGGGATGGGTGATGTAGTCTTGACTCTTGGTTGACAGTGTTGTGTGGATGGGTTATGTAGTCTTGACTCTTGGTTGATAGTGTTGGGGGATGGGTAATGTAGTCTTGACTCTTAGTTGACAGTGTTGGGGGATGGGTAATGTAGTCTTGACTCTTGGTTGACAGTGTTGGGGGATGGGTAATGTAGTCTTGACTCTTGGTTGACAGTGTTGGGGGATGGGTAATGTAGTCTTGCCTCTTGGTTGACAGTGTTGGGGGATGGGTAATGTAGTCTTGACTCTTGGTTGACAGTGTTGGGGGATGGGTAATGTAGTCTTGACTCTTGGTTGACGGTGTTGGGGGATGGGTAATGTAGTCTTGACTCTTGGTTGACAGTGTTGGGGGATGGGTAATGTAGTCTTGACTCTTGGTTGACAGTGTTGTGTGGATGGGTTATGTAGTCTTGACTCTTGGTTGACAGTGTTGGGGGATGGGTAATGTAGTCTTGACTCTTGGTTGACAGTGTTGGGGGATGGGTAATGTAGTCTTGACTCTTGGTTGACAGTGTTGGGGGATGGGTAATGTAGTCTTGCCTCTTGGTTGACAGTGTTGGGGGATGGGTAATGTAGTCTTCACTCTTGGTTGACAGTGTTGGGGGATGGGTAATGTAGTCTTGACTCTTGGTTGACGGTGTTGGGGGATGGGTAATGTAGTCTTGACTCTTGGTTGACAGTGTTGGGGGATGGGTGATGTAGTCTTGACTCTTGGTTGACAGTGTTGTGTGGATGGGTTATGTAGTCTTGACTCTTGGTTGACAGTGTTGGGGGATGGGTAATGTAGCCTTGACTCTTGGTTGACAGTGTTGGGGGATGGGTAATGTAGTCTTGACTCTTGGTTGACAGTGTTGGGGGATGGGTGATGTAGTCTTGACTCTTGGTTGACAGTGTTGTGTGGATGGGTTATGTAGTCTTGACTCTTGGTTGACAGTGTTGGGGGATGGGTAATGTAGTCTTGACTCTTGGTTGACAGTGTTGGGGGATGGGTAATGTAGTCTTGACTCTTGGTTGACAGTGTTGGGGGATGGGTAATGTAGTCTTGACTCTTGGTTGACGGTGTTGGGGGATGGGTTATGTAGTCTTGACTCTTGGTTGACAGTGTTGGGGGATGGGTAATGTAGTCTTGACTCTTGGTTGACAGTGTTGGGGGATGGGTAATGTAGTCTTGACTCTTGGTTGACAGTGTTGGGGGATGGGTAATGTAGTCTTGACTCTTGGTTGACGGTGTTGGGGGATGGGTAATGTAGTCTTGACTCTTGGTTGACAGTGTTGGGGGATGGGTAATGTAGTCTTGACTCTTGGTTGACAGTGTTGGGGGATGGGTAATGTAGTCTTGACTCTTGGTTGACAGTGTTGGGGGATGGGTAATGTAGTCTTGACTCTTGGTTGACAGTGTTGGGGGATGGGTAATGTAATCTTGACTCTTGGTTGACAGTGTTGGGGGATGGGTAATGTAGTCTTGACTCTTGGTTGACGGTGTTGGGGGATGGGTGATGTAGTCTTGACTCTTGGTTGACAGTGTTGGGGGATGGGTAATGTAGTCTTGACTCTTGGTTGACAGTGTTGGGGGATGGGTAATGTAGTCTTGACTCTTGGTTGACAGTGTTGGGGGGATGGGTAATGTAGTCTTGACTCTAGGTTGACAGTGTTGGGGGATGGGTAATGTAGTCTTGACTCTTGGTTGACAGTGTTGGGGGATGGGTAATGTAGTCTTGACTCTTGGTTGACAGTGTTGGGGGATGGGTAATGTAGTCTTGACTCTTGGTTGACAGTGTTGGGGGATGGGTAATGTAGTCTTGACTCTTGGTTGACAGTATTGGGGGATGGGTAATGTAGTCTTGACTCTTGGTTGACAGTGTTGGGGGGTGGGTAATGTAGTCTTGACTCTTGGTTGACAGTGTTGGGGGATGGGTAATGTAGTCTTGACTCTTGGTTGACAGTGTTGGGGGATGGGTAATGTAGTCTTGACTCTTGGTTGACAGTGTTGTGTGGATGGGTTATGTAGTCTTGACTCTTGGTTGACAGTGTTGGGGGATGGGTAATGTAGTCTTGACTCTTGGTTGACAGTGTTGGGGGATGGGTAATGTAGTCTTGACTCTTGGTTGACAGTGTTGGGGGATGGGTAATGTAGTCTTGACTCTTGGTTGACAGTGTTGGGGGATGGGTAATGTAGTCTTGACTCTTGGTTGACAGTGTTGGGGGATGGGTAATGTAGTCTTGACTCTTGGTTGATGGTGTTGGGGGATGTGTAATGTAGTCTTGACTCTTGGTTGACAGTGTTGGGGGATGGGTAATGTAGTCTTGACTCTTGGTTGACAGTGTTGGGGGATGGGTAATGTAGTATTGAATCTTGGTTGACAGTGTTGGGGAATGGGTAATGTAGTCTTGACTCTTGGTTGACAGTGTTGGGGAATGGGTAATGTAGTCTTGACTCTTGGTTGACAGTGTTGGGGGATGGGTAATGTAGTCTTGACTCTTGGTTGACAGTGTTGTGGGGATGGGTAATGTAGTCTTGACTCTTGGTTGACAGTGTTGGGGGATGGGTAATGTAGTCTTAACTCTTGGTTAACAGTGTTGAGGATGGTTAATGTTATCTTGACTCTTGGTTAACAATTATGGGTGATGGGTAATGTAGTCTTGACAGTGTTGGGGGATGGGTAATGTAGTCTTGACTCTTGGTTGACAGTGTTGGGTGATGAGTAATGTAGTCTTGACAGTGAAGGGGGAGTTCGCCCAGGGAGCCATACTAGAACCACCACTGCCTGTCACCATCGTTACGCGCATCAGCGCTTCATTGGACTCACCTGGACTTCATCACCTTATTGATTGCCTCCTCTATATCTGTCTGTTCCTCAGTTCGATCCCGGTGTCAGCATTAATGTCGTTATGTTATAAATATTCACTCCCTGTACTTGCTTCTCATCTCCCAGCTTTCTGTCGTCACAATACAAAAATGTCTGTTCATTATAACCCACATAGTAATTCATATTTATTGTTGCTGCAGGATTATTGTCCTGCTGTAGCTAACTGGCTCAAATTAAAATCCTACATCTGTAGCAACTTTAACTTTAATCCATGCCGAGAGAGACCCAGTTAAGTTCTGTTCTAAACCCAGGCCTCAGGTCCAGGCAGCTAAGCTTGCATAGGCAGTTATATCTTAAGCTCCAACCCTCTAACCGTAACCACACTGAGAAGTTTATCTGGGGATCTCTCCAAATGTGAAAAGTTAATGTGTGTGTTTGTGCGCATGCTTCCGTGTGTGTATGTGTATTTGTGTGGATGTGTGCGTGATTCTGTGTATATGTGTGTGTGTTTGTGTGTGTGTGTGTGTGTGTGTGTGTATATCTCTGAAAATAGGTCTCCCCCTCTGGTCTGTTTCCTGCTGAAACAGGATCCTGTAAAGGACCTATAGACCAGGACCTATAGACCAGGACCTATAGACCAGGACCTATAGACCAGGACCTATAGACCAGACCAGGACCTATAGACCAGGACCTATAGACCAGACCAGGACCTATAGACCAGGACCTATAGACCAGGACCTATAGACCAGGACCTATAGACCAGGACCTATAGACCAGGACCTATAGACCAGACCAGGACCTATAGACCAGGACCTATAGACCAGGACCTATAGACCAGGACCTATAGACCAGGACCTGTAGACCAGACCAGGACCTATAGACCAGGACCTATAGACCAGACCAGGACCTATAGACCAGGACCTATAGACCAGGACCTATAGACCAGGACCTATAGACCAGACCAGGACCTATAGACCAGGACCTATAGACCAGGACCTATAGACCAGGACCTATAGACCAGGACCTATAGACCAGACCAGGACCTATAGACCAGGACCTATAGACCAGACCAGGACCTATAGACCAGACCAGGACCTATAGACCAGGACCTATAGACCAGGACCTATAGACCAGACCAGGACCTATAGACCAGGACCTATAGACCAGACCAGGACCTATAGACCAGACCAGGACCTATAGACCAGACCAGGACCTATAGACCAGGACCTATAGACCAGGACCTATAGAGGTAAGAGGAGAAAATACAGCTCTTGAATTCCCAGCATTCCTTCAGGCAGACAGGAAACAGAGTCCCTGGCCTCCAAACACACACACACACACACACACACACACACACACACACACACACTCTGTCACTAGCAGTAACACTCACGTACAGTACATCAGTAATGTTATGTTAACAAGCTGTACAATGGCACACAGTCATAGCACACAGTCATAGCACACAGTCATAGCACACTACTGACCAGCTGGGAGTAGGGGAAAGTAGCGGCTGGGAGGAGGGGCTGGGCGGAGTGGAAAGTAACGGCTAGGAGGAGGGGCTGGGAGGAGGAGTTTTGGAGGAGGGAAGAGGAAAGAGGTTACATCCCAAATGGCACCCTATTCCATATGTGCCCCGGTCAAAGATAGTGCACTATGAAGGGAATAGGGTGCCATTTGGTAAGCAGGCAGAATCACTGTTAGACTATGTATATGAACCCTGGATTGTTAATTGCTGTGTATTGGCCATTGACAGGCTTTGAAGCCACCGGTCGGCCATATTGGTACTGCCCAGTAGGAACAGTCCTCCATAGGAATGGATGGAATTCGATTTCAATTAACTGTTTCAAGGACAAAATTACATGTATTTAAGTATTTCTATGTTGTAGTGGGGACAATAACATTAGTAATCTATAAAAAAATTATACCTTAAGAAAAATGTTTACACAGAATAGTGAAGACATCAACACTATGAAATAACACATATGGAATCATGTAGAAGGAAAAAAGTGCTAAACAAATTAAATAGAGTTTAGATTCTTCAAAGTTGCCACCCTTTGTCTTGATGACAGCTTTGCACACTTGGCATTCTCTCAACCAGCTTCATGAGGTCAGCTTCAGCTTCACCTGGAATGCATTTCAATTAACAGGTGTGCCCTGTTAACAGTTAATTTGTGTAATTTCTTTCCTTCTTAATGCGTTTGAGCCAATCAGTTGTGTTGTGACCAGGTAGGGGTGGTATACAGAAGATAGTCCTATCTGGTTAAAGACCAAGTCCATATTATGGCAAGAACAGCTCAAATAAGCAAAGAGAAACGACAGTCCATCATTACTTTAAGACATGAAGGTCAGTCAATATGAAACACTTCATGATCTTTGAAAGTTTCTTCAAGTGCAGTTGCAAAAACCATCAAGCGCTATGATGAAACTGTCTCTCATGAGGACCGCCACAGGAAAGGAAGACCCAGAGTTACCTCTGTTGCAGAGGATAAGTTCATTCGAGTTACCAGCCTCAGAAATTGCAGCCCAAATAAATGCTTCACAGAGTTCAAGTAACAGACATCTCAACATCAACTGTTCAGAGGAGACTGTGTGAATCAGGCCTTCATGGTCAAATATCTGCAAAGAAACCCCTACTAAAGGACACCAATAAGAAGAAGAGACTTGCTTGGGCCAAGAAACACGAGCAATGGACATTGGTCTAATTGGTCTAGATGAAAATCTGTGCTTTGGTCTGGTGAGTCCAAATTTGAGATTTTTGGTTCCAGCTGCCATGTTCACAGGCTCCCCCCGTGAAGCATGGAGGAGGAAGTGTGATGCTGTAGGGGTGCTTTGCTGGTAACACTGTCTGTGATTTATTTAGAATTCAGGGAACACTTTACTAGCATGGCTACCACAGAATTCTGCAGCGATACGCCATCTAATCTGGTTTGCGTTTAGTGGGACTATCATTTGTTTTTCTACAGGACAATGACCCAACACACCTCCAGACTTGGTAAGGGCTATTTTACCAAGGAGAGTGATGGAGTGCTGCATTAGATGACCTGGCCTCCACAATCACCCAACCTCTACCCAATTGAGATGGTTAGGGATGAGTTGGACCTAAGAGTGAAGGAAAAGCAGCCAACAAGTGCTCAGCATATACCAGGACCTATAGGCAAGTACCTATAGACAAGACCAGGACCTATAGACCAGGACCTGTAGACCAGACCAGGACCTATAGACCAGGACCTATAGACCAGGACCTGTAGACCAGACCAGGACCTATAGACCAGGACCTAAAGAACAGACCAGGACCTATAGACAAGGACTTACAGACCAGACCAGGACCTATAGACCAGGACCTATAGACCAGGACCTATAGACCAGGACCTGTAGACCAGACCAGGACCTATAGACCAGGACCTATAGACCAGACCAGGACCTATAGACCAGGACCTATAGACCAGACCAGGACCTATAGACCAGACCAGGACCTATAGACCAGACCAGGACCTATAGACCAGACCAGGACCTATAGATCAGACCAGGACCTATAGACCAGGACCTGTAGACCAGACCAGGACCTATAGACCAGGACCTATAGACCAGACCAGGACCTATAGACCAGGACCTATAGACCAGGACCTATAGACCAGGACCTATAGACCAGGACCTATAGACCAGACCAGGACCTATAGACCAGGACCTATAGACCAGACCAGGACCTATAGACCAGGACCTATAGACCAGACCAGGACCTATAGACCAGGACCTATAGACCAGACCAGGACCTATAGACCAGGACCTATAGACCAGACCAGGACCTATAGACCAGGACCTATAGACCAGGACCTATAGACCAGACCAGGACCTATAGACCAGGACCTATAGACCAGACCAGGACCTATAGACCAGGACCTATAGACCAGACCAGGACCTATAGACCAGGACCTATAGACCAGGTCCTGAAAAACTACAACCACACACAAGACAAGGTAAAACACAGTCTGTTAAATTACGTAGATTGTTACAGTACACAGTAAATTGTAGGCTACAGATAGCAATATGCTGTAAATCTTTTAGAAAATTGACACACAGACACACATAGACCAGGAACTATAGACCAGACCAGGACCTATAGACCAGGACCTATAGACCAGGACCTATAGACCAGGACCTATAGACCAGACCAGGACCTATAGACCAGGACCTATAGACCAGACCAGGACCTATAGACCAGGACCTATAGACCAGGACCTATAGACCAGGACCTATAGACCAGACCAGGACCTATAGACCAGGACCTATAGACCAGACCAGGACCTATAGACCAGACCAGGACCTATAGACCAGGACCTGTTTTCTGCCCCTCCCAAAAGATAGAATTTGTAGATAATTGGCCCTCTTTCTGGGACTCACCCACAAACAGGACCAAGCCTGACCTGCTGAGGAGTGACGGACTCCATCCTAGCTGGAGGGGTGCTCTCATTTTATCTACCAGCATAGACAGGGCTCTAACTCCTCTAGCTCCACAATGAAATAGGGTGCAGGCCAGGCAGCAGGCTGTTAGCCAGCCTGCCAGCATAGTGGAGTCTGCCACTAGCACAGTCAGTGTAGTCAGCTCAGCTATCACCATTGAGACCGTGTCTGTGCCTCGACCTGGGTTGGGCAAAACTAAACATGGCGGTGTTCGCCTTAGCAATCTCACTAGGATAAAGACCACCTCCATTCCTGTCATTATTGAAAGAGATCATGATACCTCACATCTCAAAATAGGGCTACTTAATGTTAGATCCCTTACTTCAAAGGCAATTATAGACAATGAACTAATCACTGATCATAATCTTGATGTGATTGGCCTGACTGAAACATGGCTTAAGCCTGATGAATTTACTGTGTTAAATGAGGCCTCACCTCCTGGCTACACTAGTGACCATATCCCCCGTGCATCCCGCAAAGGCGGAGGTGTTGCTGACATTTACGATAGCAAATTTCAATTTACAAAAAAAAAAATGACGTTTTCGTCTTTTGAGCTTCTAGTCATGAAATCTATGCAGCCTACTCAATCACTTTTTATAGCTACTGTTTACAGGCCTCCTGGGCCATATACAGTGTTCCTCACTGAGTTCCCTGAATTCCTATCGGACCTTGTAGTCATAGCGGATAATATTCTAATCTTTGGTGACTTTAATATTCACATGGAAAAGTCCACAGACCCACTCCAAAAGGCTTTCGGAGCCATCATCGACTCAGTGGGTTTTGTCCAACATGTCTCTGGACCCACTCACTGTCACAGTCATACGCTGGACCTAGTTTTGTCCCATGGAATAAATGTTGTGGATCTTAATGTTTTTCCTCATAATCCTGGACTATCGGACCACCATTTTATTACGTTTGCAATTGCAACAAATAATCTGCTCAGACCCCAACCAAGGATCATCAAAAGTCGTGCTATAAATTCACAGACAACACAAAGATTCCTTGATGTCCTTCCAGATTCCCTCTGTCTACCCAAGGACGCCAGAGGACAAAAATCAGTTAACCACCTAACTGAGGAACTCAACTTAACCTTGCGCAATACCCTTGATGCAGTTGCACCCCTAAAAACTAAAAACATTTCTCATAAGAAACTAGCTCCCTGGTACACAGAAAATACCAGAGCTCTGAAGCAAGCTTCCAGAAAATTGGAACGGAAATGGCGCCACACCAAACTGGAAGTCTTCCGACTAGCTTGGAAAGACAGTACTGTGCAGTACCGAAGAGCCCTTACTGCTGCTCGATCATCCTATTTTTTTAACTTAATTGAGGAAAATAAGAACAATCCGAAATTCCTTTTTGATACTGTCGCAAAGCTAACTAAAAAGCAGCATTCCCCAAGAGAGGATGACTTTCACTTTAGCAGTGATAAATTCATGAACTTCTTTGAGGAAAAGATTTTGATTATTAGAAAGCAAATTACGGACTCCTCCTTAAATCTGTGTATTCCTTCAAAGCTCAGTTGTCCTGAGTCTGCACAACTCTGCCAGGACCTAGGATCAAGAGAGACGCTCAAGTGTTTTAGTACTATATCTCTTGACACAATGATGAAAATAATCATGGCCTCTAAACCTTCAAGCTGCATACTGGACCCTATTCCAACTAAACTACTGAAAGAGCTGCTTCCTGTGCTTGGCCCTCCTATGTTGAACATAATAAACGGCTCTCTATCCACCGGATGTGTACCAAACTCACTAAAAGTGGCAGTAATAAAGCCTCTCTTGAAAAAGCCAAACCTTGACCCAGAAAATATAAAAAACTATCGGCCTATATCGAATCTTCCATTCCTCTCAAAAATTTTAGAAAAGGCTGTTGCGCAACAACTCACTGCCTTCCTGAAGACAAACAATGTATACGAAATGCTTCAGTCTGGTTTTAGACCCCATCATAGCACTGAGACGGCACTTGTGAAGGTGGTAAATGACATTTTAATGGCATCGGACCGAGGCTCTGCATCTGTCCTCGTGCTCCTAGACCTTAGTGCTGCTTTTGATACCATCGATCACCACATTCTTTTGGAGAGATTGGAAACCCAAATTGGTCTACACGGACAAGTTCTGGCCTGGTTTAGATCTTATCTGTCGGAAAGATATCAGTTTGTCTCTGTGAATGGTTTGTCCTCTGACAAATCAACTGTAAATTTCGGTGTTCCTCAAGGTTCCGTTTTAGGACCACTATTGTTTTCACTATATATTTTACCTCTTGGGGATGTCATTCGAAAACATAATGTTAACTTCCACTGCTATGCGGATGACACACAGCTGTACATTTCGATGAAACAAGGTGAAGCCCCAAAATTGCCCTTGCTAGAAGAATGTGTTTCAGACATAAGGAAGTGGATGGCTGCAAACTTTCTACTTTTAAACTCGGACAAAACAGAGATGCTTGTTCTAGGTCCCAAGAAACAAAGAGATCTTCTGTTGAATCTGACAATTAATCTTAATGGTTGTACAGTCGTCTCAAATAAAACTGTGAAGGACCTCGGCGTTACTCTGGACCCTGATCTCTCTTTTGAAGAACATATCAAGACCATTTCAAGGACAGCTTTTTTCCATCTACGTAACATTGCAAAAATCAGAAACTTTCTGTCCAAAAATGATGCAGAAAAATTAATCCATGCTTTTGTCACTTCCAGGTTAGACTACTGCAATGCTCTACTTTCCGGCTACCCGGATAAAGCACTAAATAAACTTCAGTTAGCGCTAAATACGGCTGCTAGAATCCTGACTAGAACCAAAAATTTTAATCATATTACTCCAGTGCTAGCCTCTCTACACTGGCTTCCTGTCAAAGCAAGGGCTGATTTCAAGGTTTTACTGCTAACCTACAAAGCATTACATGGGCTTGCTCCTACCTATCTCTCTGATTTGGTCCTGCCGTACATACCTACACGTACGCTACGGTCACAAGACGCAGGCCTCCTAATTGTCCCTAGAATTTTTAAGCAAACAGCTGGAGGCAGGGCTTTCTCCTATAGAGCTCCATTTTTATGGAACGGTCTGCCTAACCATGTCAGAGACGCAAACTCGGTCTCAACCTTTAAGTCTCTACTGAAGACTCATCTCTTCAGTGGGTCATATGATTGAGTGTAGTCTGGCCCAGGAGTGGGAGGGTGAACGGAAAGGCTCTGGAGCAACGAACCGCCCTTGCTGTCTCTGCCTGGCCGGTTCCCCTCTTTCCACTGGGATTCTCTGCCTCTAACCCTATTACAGGGGCTGAGTCACTGGCTTTACTGGGGCTCTCTCATGCCGTCCCTGGAGGGGGTGCGTCACCTGAGTGGGTTGAGTCACTGATGTGGTCATCCTGTCTGGGTTGGCGCCCCCCCCCCCCTTGGGTTGTGCCGTGGCGGAGGTCTTTGTGGGCTATACTCAGCCTTGTCTCAGGATGGTAAGTTGGTGGTTGAAGATATCCCTCTAGTGTTGTGGGGGCTGTGCTTTGGCAAAGTGGGTGGGGTTATATCCTTCCTGTTTGGCCCTGTCCGGGGGTGTCCTCGGATGGGGCCACAGTGTCTCCTGACCCCTCCTGTCTCAGCCTCCAGTATTTATGCTGCAGTAGTTTATGTGTCGGGGGGCTAGGGTCAGTTTGTTATATCTGGAGTACTTCTCCTGTCCTATTCGGTGTCCTGTGTGAATCTAAGTGTGCGTTCTCTAATTCTCTCCTTCTCTCTTTCTCTCTCTCGGAGGACCTGAGCCCTAGGACCATGCCCCAGGACTACCTGACATGATGACTCCTTGCTGTCCCCAGTCCACCTGGCTGTGCTGCTGCTCCAGTTTCAACTGACCTGAGCCATAGGACCATGCCCCAGGAATACCTGACATGATGACTCCTTGCTGTCCCCAGTCCACCTGACTGTGCTGCTGCTCCAGTTTCAACTATTCTGCCTTATTATAATTCGACCATGCTGGTCATTTATGAACATTTGAACATCTTGACCATGTTTTGTTATAATCTCCACCCGGCACAGCCAGAAGAGGACTGGCCACCCCACATAGCCTGGTTCCTCTCTAGGTTTCTTCCTAGGTTTTGGCCTTTCTAGGGAGTTTTTCCTAGCCACCGTGCTTCTACACCTGCATTGCTTGCTGTTTGGGGTTTTAGGCTGGGTTTCTGTACAGCACTTTGAGATATCAGCTGATGTACGAAGGGCTATATAAATAAATTTGATTTGATTTGATTTGACCTATAGACCAGGACCTATAGACCAGGACCTATAGACCAGGACCTATAGACCAGGACCTATAGACCAGACCAGGACCTATAGACCAGGACCTATAGACCAGACCAGGACCTATAGACCAGGACCTATAGACCAGACCAGGACCTATAGACCAGACCAGGACCTATAGACCAGGACCTATAGACCAGACCAGGACCTATAGACCAGGACCTATAGACCAGGACCTATAGACCAGGACCTATAGACCAGGACCTATAGACCAGACCAGGACCTATAGACCAGGACCTATAGACCAGGACCTATAGACCAGGACCTATAGACCAGGACCTATAGACCAGACCAGGACCTATAGACCAGGACCTATAGACCAGGACCTATAGACCAGGACCTATAGACCAGGACCTATAGACCAGGACCTATAGACCAGGACCTATAGACCAGACCAGGACCTATAGACCAGGACCTATAGACCAGGACCTATAGACCAGGACCTATAGATCAGGACCTATAGACCAGGACGTATAGACCAGGACCTATAGACCAGGACCTATAGACCAGGACCTATAGACCAGGACCTATAGATCAGGACCTATAGACCAGGACCTACAGGGGTAAGAGGAGAAAATACAGCTCTTGAATTCCCAGCATTCCTTCAGGCAGACAGGAAACAGAGTCCCTGGCCTCCAAACACACACACACACACACACACACACACACACACACACACACACACACACACACACACACACACACACACACACACACACACACACACACACACACACACTCTGTCACTAGCAGTAACACTCACGTACAGTACATCAGTAATGTTATGTTAACAAGCTGTACAATGGCACACAGTCATAGCACACAGTCATAGCACACAGTCATAGCACACAGTCATAGCACACAGTCATAGCACACAGTCATAGCACACAGTCATAGCACACAGTCATAGCACACAGTCATAGCACACAGTCATAGCACACAGTCATAGCACAAAGCAATATCTTCACACATAAAGACAGACACGCCAATACAGTCACGTTGTGTCTTTCTGTCTTCCTCTCTCTAACCACATACACACACACACACACACACACACACACACACACACACACACACACACACACACACACACACACACACTTCCTCTCCTCTCTCCGTCCGCACACTATCCATCAACCATCAGTAACGTCTCTGTACTCTCCATCTAACAGATTCCATTTCCTGCCTCTGTCGTTGTACGGGAAGCTCTGAGTGCTACAGAGGCTGCTGATCTCTATGAGGGAATCTAATTTACACGGCGTAATGAGAACAAATGACCATCCTCACTCCATAAAGTGACTGTTGACAGAGGATATGTGTCCCAAATCGCACCCTATTCTCCATAGGGCCCATAGGGCTCGGTTCTAAGTAGAGCACAACATAGGAATTATGGTGCCATTTGGGATGGAAACATAAAGATGTATGGTTACGATCCAGCAATACCTGACCAATTGGTTACTAGAAGATATCTATCTATAAGTGAAACAACCTCTGAGGATAAATCAGTTGGTTACTAGACGATATCTATAAGAGAAACAACCTCTGAGGATAAATCAGTTGGTTACTAGAAGATATATATAAGGGAAACTCAAATGATGACTCAAATGATGTCAATTAGCCTATCAGAAGCTTCTAAAGCCATGACATAATTTTCTGGAATTTTCCAAGCTGTTTAAAGGCACAGTCAACTTAGTGTATGTAAACATGAATTGGTACATGAGGCAAATATAATGCAGTGTGACTTGAGTTTCACCATCAGCTGTTAGCGGAGGGACAATAATAGGTTGATGTTGACCAGCTGTTTTTAATAGGTTGATATGGACCAGCTGTTTTTAATAGGTTGATGTTGATCAGCTGTTTTTAATAGGTTGATGTGGACCAGCTGTTTTTAATAGGTTGATGTTGACCAGCTGTTTTTAATAGGTTGATATGGACCAGCTGTTTTTAATAGGTTGATATGGACCAGCTGTTTTTAATAGGTTGATGTTGATCAGCTGTTTTTAATAGGTTAATATGGACCAGCTGTTTTTAATAGGTTGATGTGGACCAGCTGTTTTTAATAGGTTGATATGGACCAGCTGTTTTTAATAGGTTGATGTTGACCAGCTGTTTTTAATAGGTTGATGTGGACCAGCTGTTTTTAATAGGTTGATGTGGACCAGCTGTTTTTAATAGGTTGATGTGGACCAGCTGTTTTTAAGAGGTTGATGTTGACCAGCTGTTTTTAATAGGTTGATGTTGACCAGCTGTTTTTAATAGGTTGATATGGACCAGCTGTTTTTAATAGGTTGATATGGACCAGCTGGATTTTAATAGGTTGATGTTGATCAGCTGTTTTTAATAGGCTGATGTTGATCAGCTGTTTTTAATAGGTTGATGTTGACCAGCTGTTTTTAATAGGTTGATGTTGACCAGCTGTTATTAATAGGTTGATGTTGACCAGCTGTTTTTAATAGGTTGATGTGGATCAGCTGTTTTTAATAGGTTGATGTGGACCAGCTGTTTTTAATAGGTTGATGTTGACCAGCTGTTTTTAATAGGTTGATGTTGACCAGCTGTTTTTAATAGGTTGATGTTGACCAGCTGTTTTTAATAGGTTGATGTTGACCAGCTGTTTTTAATAGGTTGATGTGGACCAGCTGTTTTTAATAGGTTGATGTGGACCAGCTGTTTTTAATAGGTTGATGTTGACCAGCTGTTTTTAATAGGTTGATATGAACCAGCTGTTTTTAATAGGTTAATGTTGACCAGCTGTTTTTAATAGATTGATGTTGATCAGCTGTTTTTAATAGGTTGATGTTGACCAGCTGTTTTTAATAGGTTGATGTTGATCAGCTGTTTTTAATAGGTTGATGTTGATCAGCTGTTTTTAATAGGTTGATGTTGACCAGCTGTTTTTAATAGGTTGATGTTGACCAGCTGTTTTTAATAGGTTGATATGGACCAGCTGTTTTTAATAGGTTGATATGGACCAGCTGTTTTTAATAGGTTGATGTGGACCAGCTGTTTTTAATAGGTTGATGTTGACCAGCGGTTTTTAATAGGTTGATGTTGACCAGCTGTTTTTAATAGGTTGATGTTGACCAGCTGATTTTAATAGGTTGATGTTGACCAGCTGTTTTTAATAGGTTGATGTGGACCAGCTGTTTTTAATAGGTTGATGTGGACCAGCTGTTTTTAATAGGTTGATGTTGACCAGCTGTTTTTAATAGGTTGATATGGACCAGCTGTTTTTAATAGGTTGATATGGACCAGCTGTTTTTAATAGGTTGATGTTGATCAGCTGTTTTTAATAGGTTGATGTTGACCAGCTGTTTTTAATAGGTTGATGTTGACCAGCTGTTTTTAATAGGTTGATGTTGACCAGCTGTTTTTAATAGGTTGATGTGGACCAGCTGTTTTTAATAGGTTGATGTGGACCAGCTGTTTTTAATAGGTTGATGTTGACCAGCTGTTTTTAATAGGTTGATATGAACCAGCTGTTTTTAATAGGTTAATGTTGACCAGCTGTTTTTAATAGGTTGATGTTGATCAGCTGTTTTTAATAGGTTGATGTTGACCAGCTGTTTTTAATAGGTTGATGTTGATCAGCTGTTTTTAATAGGTTGATGTTGATCAGCTGTTTTTAATAGGTTGATGTTGACCAGCTGTTTTTAATAGGTTGATGTTGACCAGCTGTTTTTAATAGGTTGATATGGAGCAGCTGTTTTTAATAGGTTGATATGGACCAGCTGTTTTTAATAGGTTGATGTGGACCAGCTGTTTTTAATAGGTTGATGTGGACCAGCTGTTTTTAATAGGTTGATGTTGACCAGCTGTTTTTAATAGGTTGATGTTGACCAGCTGTTTTTAATAGGTTGATGTTGACCAGCTGTTTTTAATAGGTTGATGTTGACCAGCTGTTTTTAATAGGTTGATGTGGACCAGCTGTTTTTAATAGGTTGATGTGGACCAGCTGTTTTTAATAGGTTGATGTTGACCAGCTGTTTTTAATAGGTTGATATGGACCAGCTGTTTTTAATAGGTTGATATGGACCAGCTGTTTTTAATAGGTTGATTTTGATCAGCTGTTTTTAATAGGTTGATATGGACCAGCTGTTTTTAATAGGTTGATGTGGACCAGCTGTTTTTAATAGGTTGATATGGACCAGCTGTTTTTAATAGGTTGATGTTGACCAGCTGTTTTTAATAGGTTGATGTGGACCAGCTGTTTTTAATAGGTTGATGTGGACCAGCTGTTTTTAATAGGTTGATGTGGACCGGCTGTTTTTAATAGGTTGATGTTGACCAGCTGTTTTTAATAGGTTGATGTTGACCAGCTGTTTTTAATAGGTTGATATGGACCAGCTGTTTTTCATAGGTTGATATGGACCAGCTGGATTTTAATAGGTTGATGTTGATCAGCTGTTTTTAATAGGCTGATGTTGATCAGCTGTTTTTAATAGGTTGATGTTGACCAGCTGTTTTTAATAGGTTGATGTTGACCAGCTGTTTTTAATAGGTTGATGTTGACCAGCTGTTTTTAATAGGTTGATGTGGACCAGCTGTTTTTAATAGGTTGATGTGGACCAGCTGTTTTTAATAGGTTGATGTTGACCAGCTGTTTTTAATAGGTTGATGTTGACCAGCTGTTTTTAATAGGTTGATGTTGACCAGCTGTTTTTAATAGGTTGATGTTGATCAGCTGTTTTTAATAGGTTGATGTTGACCAGCTGTTTTTAATAGGTTGATGTTGACCAGCTGTTTTTAATAGGTTGATATGGACCAGCTGTTTTTAATAGGTTGATGTTGACCAGCTGTTTTTAATAGGTTGATATGAACCAGCTGTTTTTAATAGGTTAATGTTGACCAGCTGTTTTTAATAGGTTGATGTTGATCAGCTGTTTTTAATAGGTTGATGTTGACCAGCTGTTTTTAATAGGTTGATGTTGACCAGCTGTTTTTAATAGGTTGATGTTGATCAGCTGTTTTTAATAGGTTGATGTTGACCAGCTGTTTTTAATAGGTTGATGTTGACCAGCTGTTTTTAATAGGTTGATGTTGACCAGCTGTTTTTAATAGGTTGATGTTGACCAGCTGTTTTTAATAGGTTGATGTTGACCAGCTGTTTTTAATAGGTTGATGTTGACCAGCTGTTTTTAATAGGTTGATGTGGACCAGCTGTTTTTAATAGGTTGATGTGGACCAGCTGTTTTTAATAGGTTGATGTTGACCAGCTGTTTTTAATAGGTTGATATGAACCAGCTGTTTTTAATAGGTTAATGTTGACCAGCTGTTTTTAATAGGTTGATGTTGATCAGCTGTTTTTAATAGGTTGATGTTGACCAGCTGTTGTTAATAGGTTGATGTGGACCAGCTGTTTTGAATAGGTTGATATGGACGAGCTGTTTTTAATAGGTTGATATGGACCAGCTGTTTTTAATAGGTTGATTTTGATCAGCTGTTTTTAATAGGTTGATATGGACCAGCTGTTTTTAATAGGTTGATGTGGACCAGCTGTTTTTAATAGGTTGATATGGACCAGCTGTTTTTAATAGGTTGATGTTGACCAGCTGTTTTTAATAGGTTGATGTGGACCAGCTGTTTTTAATAGGTTGATGTGGACCAGCTGTTTTTAATAGGTTGATGTGGACCGGCTGTTTTTAATAGGTTGATGTTGACCAGCTGTTTTTAATAGGTTGATGTTGACCAGCTGTTTTTAATAGGTTGATATGGACCAGCTGTTTTTCATAGGTTGATATGGACCAGCTGGATTTTAATAGGTTGATGTTGATCAGCTGTTTTTAATAGGCTGATGTTGATCAGCTGTTTTTAATAGGTTGATGTTGACCAGCTGTTTTTAATAGGTTGATGTTGACCAGCTGTTTTTAATAGGTTGATGTTGACCAGCTGTTTTTAATAGGTTGATGTGGACCAGCTGTTTTTAATAGGTTGATGTGGACCAGCTGTTTTTAATAGGTTGATGTTGACCAGCTGTTTTTAATAGGTTGATGTTGACCAGCTGTTTTTAATAGGTTGATGTTGACCAGCTGTTTTTAATAGGTTGATGTTGATCAGCTGTTTTTAATAGGTTGATGTTGACCAGCTGTTTTTAATAGGTTGATGTTGACCAGCTGTTTTTAATAGGTTGATATGGACCAGCTGTTTTTAATAGGTTGATGTTGACCAGCTGTTTTTAATAGGTTGATATGAACCAGCTGTTTTTAATAGGTTAATGTTGACCAGCTGTTTTTAATAGGTTGATGTTGATCAGCTGTTTTTAATAGGTTGATGTTGACCAGCTGTTTTTAATAGGTTGATGTTGATCAGCTGTTTTTAATAGGTTGATGTTGATCAGCTGTTTTTAATAGGTTGATGTTGACCAGCTGTTTTTAATAGGTTGATGTTGACCAGCTGTTTTTAATAGGTTGATGTTGACCAGCTGTTTTTAATAGGTTGATGTTGACCAGCTGTTTTTAATAGGTTGATGTTGACCAGCTGTTTTTAATAGGTTGATGTTGACCAGCTGTTTTTAATAGGTTGATGTGGACCAGCTGTTTTTAATAGGTTGATGTGGACCAGCTGTTTTTAATAGGTTGATGTTGACCAGCTGTTTTTAATAGGTTGATATGAACCAGCTGTTTTTAATAGGTTAATGTTGACCAGCTGTTTTTAATAGGTTGATGTTGATCAGCTGTTTTTAATAGGTTGATGTTGACCAGCTGTTGTTAATAGGTTGATGTGGACCAGCTGTTTTGAATAGGTTGATATGGACGAGCTGTTTTTAATAGGTTGATATGGACCAGCTGTTTTTAATAGGTTGATGTGGACCAGCTGTTTTTAATAGGTTGATGTTGACCAGCTGTTTTTAATAGGTTGATATGGACGAGCTGTTTTTAATAGGTTGATATGGACCAGCTGTTTTTAATAGGTTGATATGGACGAGCTGTTTTTAATAGGTTGATATGGACCAGCTGTTTTTAATAGGTTGATGTGGACCAGCTGTTTTGAATAGGTTGATATGGACGAGCTGTTTTTAATAGGTTGATATGGACCAGCTGTTTTTAATAGGTTGATGTGGACCAGCTGTTTTTAATAGGTTGATGTTGACCAGCTGTTTTTAATAGGTTGATATGGACCAGCTGTTTTTAATAGGTTGATATGGACCAGCTGTTTTTAATAGGTTGATGTTGATCAGCTGTTTTTAATAGGTTGATGTTGACCAGCTGTTTTTAATAGGTTGATGTTGACCAGCTGTTTTTAATAGGTTGATGTTGACCAGCTGTTTTTAATAGGTTGATGTGGACCAGCTGTTTTTAATAGGTTGATGTGGACCAGCTGTTTTTAATAGGTTGATGTTGACCAGCTGTTTTTAATAGGTTGATATGAACCAGCTGTTTTTAATAGGTTAATGTTGACCAGCTGTTTTTAATAGGTTGATGTTGATCAGCTGTTTTTAATAGGTTGATGTTGACCAGCTGTTTTTAATAGGTTGATGTTGATCAGCTGTTTTTAATAGGTTGATGTTGATCAGCTGTTTTTAATAGGTTGATGTTGACCAGCTGTTTTTAATAGGTTGATGTTGACCAGCTGTTTTTAATAGGTTGATATGGACCAGCTGTTTTTAATAGGTTGATATGGACCAGCTGTTTTTAATAGGTTGATGTGGACCAGCTGTTTTTAATAGGTTGATGTTGACCAGCGGTTTTTAATAGGTTGATGTTGACCAGCTGTTTTTAATAGGTTGATGTTGACCAGCTGTTTTTAATAGGTTGATGTTGACCAGCTGTTTTTAATAGGTTGATGTGGACCAGCTGTTTTTAATAGGTTGATGTGGACCAGCTGTTTTTAATAGGTTGATGTTGACCAGCTGTTTTTAATAGGTTGATATGGACCAGCTGTTTTTAATAGGTTGATATGGACCAGCTGTTTTTAATAGGTTGATGTTGATCAGCTGTTTTTAATAGGTTGATATGGACCAGCTGTTTTTAATAGGTTGATGTGGACCAGCTGTTTTTAATAGGTTGATGTGGACCAGCTGTTTTTAATAGGTTGATGTGGACCGGCTGTTTTTAATAGGTTGATGTTGACCAGCTGTTTTTAATAGGTTGATGTTGACCAGCTGTCTTTAATAGGTTGATATGGACCAGCTGTTTTTCATAGGTTGATATGGACCTGCTGGATTTTAATAGGTTGATGTTGATCAGCTGTTTTTAATAGGCTGATGTTGATCAGCTGTTTTTAATAGGTTGATGTTGACCAGCTGTTTTTAATAGGTTGATGTTGACCAGCTGTTATTAATAGGTTGATGTTGACCAGCTGTTTTTAATAGGTTGATGTGGACCAGCTGTTTTTAATAGGTTGATGTGGACCAGCTGTTTTTAATAGGTTGATGTTGACCAGCTGTTTTTAATAGGTTGATGTTGACCAGCTGTTTTTAATAGGTTGATGTTGACCAGCTGTTTTTAATAGGTTGATGTTGATCAGCTGTTTTTAATAGGTTGATGTTGACCAGCTGTTTTTAATAGGTTGATGTTGACCAGCTGTTTTTAATAGGTTGATATGGACCAGCTGTTTTTAATAGGTTGATGTTGACCAGCTGTTTTTAATAGGTTGATATGAACCAGCTGTTTTTAATAGGTTAATGTTGACCAGCTGTTTTTAATAGGTTGATGTTGATCAGCTGTTTTTAATAGGTTGATGTTGACCAGCTGTTTTTAATAGGTTGATGTTGATCAGCTGTTTTTAATAGGTTGATGTTGATCAGCTGTTTTTAATAGGTTGATGTTGACCAGCTGTTTTTAATAGGTTGATGTTGACCAGCTGTTTTTAATAGGTTGATGTTGACCAGCTGTTTTTAATAGGTTGATGTTGACCAGCTGTTTTTAATAGGTTGATGTTGACCAGCTGTTTTTAATAGGTTGATGTTGACCAGCTGTTTTTAATAGGTTGATGTGGACCAGCTGTTTTTAATAGGTTGATGTGGACCAGCTGTTTTTAATAGGTTGATGTTGACCAGCTGTTTTTAATAGGTTGATATGAACCAGCTGTTTTTAATAGGTTAATGTTGACCAGCTGTTTTTAATAGGTTGATGTTGATCAGCTGTTTTTAATAGGTTGATGTTGACCAGCTGTTTTTAATAGGTTGATGTGGACCAGCTGTTTTGAATAGGTTGATATGGACGAGCTGTTTTTAATAGGTTGATATGGACCAGCTGTTTTTAATAGGTTGATGTGGACCAGCTGTTTTTAATAGGTTGATGTTGACCAGCTGTTTTTAATAGGTTGATATGGACGAGCTGTTTTTAATAGGTTGATATGGACCAGCTGTTTTTAATAGGTTGATATGGACGAGCTGTTTTTAATAGGTTGATATGGACCAGCTGTTTTTAATAGGTTGATGTGGACCAGAAATCACTCAGCCATTTCCTGGTTGCTAAAATTCTAATAGTTTGCCTAATTTTAGCTTATGTGACAAAACAAGCAAGTATAATGTAGAATCATTGTACCATCTAAACCGCTGTGCACATAGAACAGATCTCCCGCTTCTTAGACTGGCTTTCAATGAGAATGACAGATCTATAACACCCATTTCTATGTGAATTTGAACGGGTCGCCCAAAAAAAAGTAACATATTCTCAGTTGTAGACCTCGGCTTGCAGTTTGACTCAGAAAGTGACCTTGACTTGAGAAAAGGTTGGTGACCATTGGTCTAGAGCGTACCAATGAACCCTGGTCTCCCCTCTCTCTAGGGACTACCAGGGCTAATTAACTGGTCTGTTAAAGGCAGCGGCCCCCAGAAGGCCTGTAGAATTGGGTGTGAATATTGAACATGTCACGATTGTCCCTTAAGGCTATCCATACTAATTAACTTATTAACAATTTACACTCTTCCACCTGAAAATGGCTGATTTGGGACACTGATAAACACCTAAATTGGTACACGTTGGCTGTACAGTAACATGCTATACATGACGTCAGACCTCAGGCTCTGTGCTTCACAGCTCTGTATGGGTTTTGATTGACAACTTGAGCACCGTGCGCAACAACAAGTTGCCCCCCCCATCCTTCCTGCTAATTTGGCAACTTTTGCAAAAAATATTTTGTAGTCTTGAGTGAGGGAAAAATGCTATAAATTACAAGAACTCTTTTGTATTTTGAAAGTTGAGACGTTCAGGTCATTACAAGCCAAAACACCGTGAGTCCCGTTAAATCCAAGTGTGAACTTCACATTTCCATATAATAAAAACAAATGTTTATTATTTATTTAACGAGGCAAGTCAGTTAATTAAGAACAAATTCTTATTTTCAATGACAGCCTAGGAACAGTGGGTCAACTGGTCTAGGAACAGTGGGCAACCTCTCTCACTCGCAACCTCTCTCACTTGCAGTGGGTTAACTGGTCTAGGAACAGTGGGGTTAACTGGCCTAGAAACAGTGGGTTAACTGCCTGTTCAGGGGCAGAACGACAGACCTTGTCAGCTCGGGGGTTTGAACTTGGAACCTTTCGGTTACTGGTCCAACGGTCCAACGCTCTAACCACTAGGCTACCTTGCCGCCCCGTATGTAATACACACAGTGTCAACGTTTATGATCAGTACGTTTGATGTACAGTTACAAGATAAGACGTTATACCCTGGGTTGTCCTGAACACAATGACTCAAATTGTGTTCAAATTTGACGCAGACCTCACATCTGAACTCACTCATGATTCCATGCTGCTTCTCTGCTTCTCTAATCTGCTTCTCTGAATCGCCTCGTCAAAGCCTAACACCGTAAGATCATATTTTATCATTTTAGCTAATCATGTTGGACAAATAGAACATGTTTTTTTTGTTGTTAGGATTGAATAAACAACAACAGTAAATGTGTACAGGCAGGGATGCAGGATTGTGTTCAAAATAACTACAAGTTCGCTTTTTGCTCTGGTTCCTCAATGGCACAGCTAGGAGAGCTCAAATTAAACACCTCGTTGAAGACTTCTTCTGCGAAATCACTTGGAAACACAAGTTATTCTTCTCACTCAAACCCTTGTCATATATTTTGTTGTTATTGTTGTTGATGTTGTTGTTGTTGTTGTTGTTGTTGTTGATGTTGTTGTTGTTGTTGTTGATGTTGTTGTTGTTGTTGTTGTTGTTGTTGTTGTTGTTGTTGTTGTTGTTGTTGATGTTGTTGTTGTTGTTGTTGTTGTTGTTTGTCTTATGTTGCACCTAGCCTACATTTTCCAGGATTATTCTTATCGTGTAACTGAATGTATGTTCAGATGTCGTTTTAATCAACAAATGCGGTGAAAAGTAATGTATGAGTAAATGTATAATATATATATATATATAAAATCAACAGTTGTAATGTTTTGGATTCAGAATCGTGTCGTCAGGTGACCTGTTGTGTCCTCACCTTTCGTCTGATAAAGTTTCCCATAATCTTCAGACTTAATTAATTAAGCCTCTATCATTTCTATATTTCTTCTGTAAGATTTGATTTTATTAGGATTTATTTTAGTCTTCATTTTGACTAAACTTCCAAAGAGTCCTTTAAAACATTAACATAAAATGTATAATAAAATCACATTTTCACGTAGAAACAAACTACAAACATAAACGTAAGAAATATTTCAATTTAGACGTATCCATATCGGCCAATTCCCACAAGTGTAAAAAAGGGTTAAAAGTTTTTTTATTTAGAGGCCCAGAAGTTAACTCAGCACACAACCTCTCTCACAACCTCTCTCGCAACATCTCTCGCAATCTCTCTCGCAACCTGTCTCGCGACCTCTCTCGCAACCTCTCTCGCAACCTCTCACACAACCTCTCTCGCAACCTCTCACAACCTCTCTCTCAACCTCTCTCGCAACCTCTGTCGCAATCTCTCTCGCAACCTCTCTCGCAACCTCTGTCGCAATCTCTCTCACAACCTCTCTCGCAACCTCTCTCGCAACCTCTCTCGCACCTCTCTCGCAACCTCTCTCACTCGCAACCTCTCTCACTCGCAACCTCTCTCATTCGCAACCTTTCTCACTTGCATCCTCTCTCACTCGCAACCTCTCTCACAACCTCTCTCACTCGCAAACTCTCTCACTCGCAACCTCTCTCGCAACCTCTCTCGCAACCTCTCTCACAACCTCTCTCACTCGCAACCTCTCTCGCAACCTCTCTCACTCGCAACCTCTCTCACTCGCAACCTCTCTCACTCGCAACTTCTCTCGCAACCTCTCTCACTCGCAACCTCTCTCACTCGCAACCTCTCTCACTCGCAACCTCTCTCACTCGCAACCTCTCTCGCAACCTCTCTCGCTGGCTCCTTGTGTGATGTCTAACTGGGCCAAATATCTTACGTCACGTAGATACAGAGGAGTACAACTCCGTCGTACCATTATTATATTGGAACTATTGAGACATCACATAGATTATTGCCCCCTGAAAACAACATGAAGAATTGCCTCTATTGTTTTGTCTGTTAGTCATCCTCCTGGTCTCACAACAATAGTTCTGGAGTCACCTGCCATGGAGCCGTGAAAAGAAACCATGAATTATAACAGAACAAGACAGGAGATTAAAGCCACATCAAAGCTCTTTGTCACTCCCAGGCACCCATCCATCTGTCTGTTTGTCTGTGTGAGTAATACTACAGCTGAAGGCCTCTGTGAATGGTGGACCGCGACCCTGCCATTATTCACAAACAGCCGCCCCTGTGACTAGCCGGTAACAAACAGTCACCCTGTGACTAGCCGGTAACAAACAGTCCCTCTGTGACTAGCCGGTAACAAACAGCCGCCCGGTGACTAGCCGGTAACCCTAGTGTATCCCTTGAAATAATCAGAATTCATGTAAACAATTTTGAAAACATAAGATTGTCCAGAAAGTAGTCTCTTGGCACAACTCAGGTATGGGGAGGTTGAGTATAGGGACAGGGGAGGTTGAGTATAGGGACAGGGGAGGTTGAGTATAGGGACAGGGGAGGTTGAGTATAGGGACAGGGGAGGTTGAGTATAGGGACAGGGGAGGTTGAGTATAGGGACAGGGGAGATTGAGTATAGGGACAGGGGAGGTTGAGTATAGGGACATGGGAGGTTGAGTATAGGGACAGGGGAGGTTGAGTATAGGGACAGGGGAGGTTGAGTATAGGGACAGGGGAGGTTGAGTATAGGGACAGGGGAGGTTGAGTATAGGGACAGGGGAGGTTGAGTATAGGGACAGGGGAGGTTGAGTATAGGGACAGGGGAGGTTGAGTATAGGGACAGGGGAGGTTGAGTATAGGGACAGGGGAGGTTGAGTATAGGGACAGGGGAGGTCCTGTTCGCGGTCCACCACTGTCCTGTGACAGTGGGTGATGCTGTCCTGTGACAGTGGGTGATGCTATCCTGTGACAGAGGGTGATGCTGTCCTGTGACAGTGGGTGATGCTGTCCAGTGACAGAGGGTGATGCTGTCCTGTGACATTGGGTGATGCTGTCCTGTGACAGTGGGTGATGCTGTCCTGTGACAGAGGGTGATGCTGTCCTGTGACAGTGGCTGATGCTGTCCTGTGACAGTGTGTGATGCTGTCCTGTGACAGTGTGTGATGCTGTCCTGTGACAGTGGGTGATGCTGTCCTGTGACAGTGGGTGGTGCTGTCCTGTGACAGTGGGTGATGCTGTCCTGTGACAGTGGGTGGTGCTGTCCTGTGACAGTGGGTGGTGCTGTCCTGTGACAGTGGGTGATGCTGTCCTGTGACAGTGGGTGATGATGTCCTGTGACAGTGGGTGGTGCTGTCCTGTGACAGTGGGTGATGCTGTCCTGTGACAGTGGGTGATGCTGTCCTGTGACAGTGGGTGGTGCTGTCCTGTGACAGTGGGTGATGGTGTCCTGTGACAGTGGCTGATGCTGTCCTGTGACAGTGGCTGATGCTGTCCTGTGACAGTGTGTGATGCTGTCCTGTGACAGTGTGTGATGCTGTCCTGTGACAGTGGGTGATGCTGTCCTGTGACAGTGGGTGATGCTGTCCTGTGACAGTGGGTGGTGCTGTACTGTGACAGTGGGTGATGCTGTCCTGTGACAGTGGGTGGTGCTGTCCTGTGACAGTGGGTGGTGCTGTCCTGTGACAGTGGGTGATGGTGTCCTGTGACAGTGGCTGATGATGTCCTGTGACAGTGGGTGGTGCTGTCCTGTGACAGTGGGTGATGCTGTCCTGTGACAGTGGGTGATGCTGTCCTGTGACAGTGGGTGGTGCTGTCCTGTGACAGTGGGTGATGCTGTCCTGTGACAGTGGGTGATGCTGTCCTGTGACAGTGGGTGGTGCTGTCCTGTGACAGTGGGTGATGGTGTCCTGTGACAGTGGCTGATGCTGTCCTGTGACAGTGGCTGATGCTGTCCTGTGACAGTGTGTGATGCTGTCCTGTGACAGTGTGTGATGCTGTCCTGTGACAGTGGGTGATGCTGTCCTGTGACAGTGGGTGGTGCTGTCCTGTGACAGTGGGTGATGCTGTCCTGTGACAGTGGGTGGTGCTGTCCTGTGACAGTGGGTGGTGCTGTCCTGTGACAGTGGGTGATGCTGTCCTGTGACAGTGGGTGATGATGTCCTGTGACAGTGGGTGGTGCTGTCCTGTGACAGTGGCTGATGATGTCCTGTGACAGTGGGTGATGCTGTCCTGTGACAGTGGGTGATGGTGCTGGTAGGTCAAAGTTGAATTCATGGAATGGGGGTGGTCTATATTGTCCATCGTAAATGTATGCCTACATTCAGATATAGATCTCTCTGTTCAATATCACTTACCCTTCCCATTTCTTGGCCAGTTGTCTGGGGCAGGGATGTTGTCTCGATGTGTCAATTCGTAGACAATTTCTCTGCATTTGGGGCGACTAAGCCCATGAAACTGGTCCGTGAGATTCTTAATATGTTTATCAAGCTCAGACTCCATGTCATCAGATAAGACCTGGTGTCACTATGCTACTCTATCATAGCCTCTCTTAATCAGATAAGACCTCGTGTCCCTCTGCTACTCTATCATAGCCTCTCTTAATCAGATAAGACCTGGTGTCCCTCTGCTACTCTATCATAGCCTCTCTTAATCAGATAAGACCTCGTGTCCCTCTGCTACTCTATCATAGCCTCTCTTAATCAGATAAGACCTGGTGTCCCTCTGCTACTCTATCATAGCCTCTCTTAATCAGATAAGACCTCGTGTCCCTCTGCTACTCTATCATAGCCTCTCTTAATCAGATAAGACCTTGTGTCCCTCTGCTAATCTGTCATAGCCTCTCTTAATCAGATAAGACCTTGTGTCCCTCTGCTAATCTGTCATAGCCTGTCTTAATCAGATAAGACCTTGTGTCCCTCTGCTACTCTATCATAGCCTCTCTTAATCAGATAAGACCTCGTGTCCCTCTGCTACTCTATCATAGCCTCTCTTAATCAGATAAGACCTTGTGTCCCTCTGCTAATCTGTCATAGCCTCTCTTAATCAGATAAGACCTCGTGTCCCTCTGCTACTCTATCATAGCCTGTCTTAATCAGATAAGACCTTGTGTCCCTCTGCTACTCTATCATAGCCTCTCTTAATCAGATAAGACCTGGTGTCCCTCTGCTACTCTATCATAGCCTCTCTTAATCAGATAAGACCTCGTGTCCCTCTGCTACTCTATCATAGCCTCTCTTAATCAGATAAGACCTTGTGTCCCTCTGCTACTCTATCATAGCCTCTCTTAATCAGATAAGACCTTGTGTCCCTCTGCTACTCTATCATAGCCTCTCTTAATCAGATAAGACCTTGTGTCCCTCTGCTACTCTATCATAGCCTCTCTTAATCAGATAAGACCTCGTGTCCCTCTGCTACTCTATCATAGCCTCTCTTAATCAGATAAGACCTTGTGTCCCTCTGCTACTCTATCATAGCCTCTCTTAATCAGATAAGACCTGGTGTCCCTCTGCTACTCTATCATAGCCTCTCTTAATCAGATAAGACCTCGTGTCCCTCTGCTACTCTATCATAGCCTCTCTTAATCAGATAAGACCTCGTGTCCCTCTGCTACTCTATCATAGCCTCTCTTAATCAGATAAGACCTTGTGTCCCTCTGCTACTCTATCATAGCCTCTCTTAATCAGATAAGACCTCGTGTCCCTCTGCTAATCTGTCATAGCCTGTCTTAATCAGATAAGACCTTGTGTCCCTCTGCTACTCTATCATAGCCTCTCTTAATCAGATAAGACCTCGTGTCCCTCTGCTACTCTATCATAGCCTCTCTTAATCAGATAAGACCTTGTGTCCCTCTGCTAATCTGTCATAGCCTCTCTTAATCAGATAAGACCTCGTGTCCCTCTGCTACTCTATCATAGCCTGTCTTAATCAGATAAGACCTTGTGTCCCTCTGCTACTCTATCATAGCCTCTCTTAATCAGATAAGACCTGGTGTCCCTCTGCTACTCTATCATAGCCTCTCTTAATCAGATAAGACCTCGTGTCCCTCTGCTACTCTATCATAGCCTCTCTTAATCAGATAAGACCTTGTGTCCCTCTGCTACTCTATCATAGCCTCTCTTAATCAGATAAGACCTTGTGTCCCTCTGCTACTCTATCATAGCCTCTCTTAATCAGATAAGACCTTGTGTCCCTCTGCTACTCTATCATAGCCTCTCTTAATCAGATAAGACCTCGTGTCCCTCTGCTACTCTATCATAGCCTCTCTTAATCAGATAAGACCTTGTGTCCCTCTGCTACTCTATCATAGCCTCTCTTAATCAGATAAGACCTGGTGTCCCTCTGCTACTCTATCATAGCCTCTCTTAATCAGATAAGACCTCGTGTCCCTCTGCTACTCTATCATAGCCTCTCTTAATCAGATAAGACCTCGTGTCCCTCTGCTACTCTATCATAGCCTCTCTTAATCAGATAAGACCTTGTGTCCCTCTGCTACTCTATCATAGCCTCTCTTAATCAGATAAGACCTCGTGTCCCTCTGCTAATCTGTCATAGCCTCTCTTAATCAGATAAGACCTTGTGTCCCTCTGCTAATCTGTCATAGCCTCTCTTAATCAGATAAGACCTTGTGTCCCTCTGCTACTCTATCATAGCCTCTCTTAATCAGATAAGACCTTGTGTCCCTCTGCTACTCTATCATAGCCTCTCTTAATCAGATAAGACCTGGTGTCCCTCTGCTACTCTATCATAGCCTCTCTTAATCAGATAAGACCTCGTGTCCCTCTGCTACTCTATCATAGCCTCTCTTAATCAGATAAGACCTCGTGTCCCTCTGCTACTCTATCATAGCCTCTCTTAATCAGATAAGACCTTGTGTCCCTCTGCTACTCTATCATAGCCTCTCTTAATCAGATAAGACCTCGTGTCCCTCTGCTAATCTGTCATAGCCTCTCTTAATCAGATAAGACCTTGTGTCCCTCTGCTAATCTGTCATAGCCTCTCTTAATCAGATAAGACCTTGTGTCCCTCTGCTACTCTATCATAGCCTCTCTTAATCAGATAAGACCTTGTGTCCCTCTGCTACTCTATCATAGCCTCTCTTCCACACAGGTTTATATTCCTTTTCTTGTTTGTCGTCGTCCCTCCTCAGTGTCATTCAGTCTATTGTTTGTCGTCGTCCCTCCTCAGTGTCATTCAGTCTATTGTTTGTCGTCGTCCCTCAGTGTCATTCAGTCTATTGTTTGTCGTCGTCCCTCAGTGTCATTCAGTCTATTGTTTGTCGTCGTCCCTCAGTGTCATTCAGTCTATTGTTTGTCGTCGTCCCTCAGTGTCATTCAGTCTATTGTTTGTCGTCGTCCCTCAGTGTCATTCAGTCTATTGTTTGTCGTCGTCCCTCCTCAGTGTCATTCAGTCTATTGTTTGTCGTCGTCCCTCAGTGTCATTCAGTCTATTGTTTGTCGTCGTCCCTCAGTGTCATTCAGTCTATTGTTTGTCGTCGTCCCTCAGTGTCATTCAGTCTATTGTTTGTCGTCGTCCCTCCTCAGTGTCATTCAGTCTATTGTTTGTCGTCGTCCCTCAGTGTCATTCAGTCTATTGTTTGTCGTCGTCCCTCCTCAGTGTCATTCAGTCTATTGTTTGTCGTCGTCCCTCAGTGTCATTCAGTCTATTGTTTGTCGTCGTCCCTCCTCAGTGTCATTCAGTCTATTGTTTGTCGTCGTCCCTCCTCAGTGTCATTCAGTCTATTGTTTGTCGTCGTCCCTCCTCAGTGTCATTCAGTCTATTGTTTGTCGTCGTCCCTCAGTGTCATTCAGTCTATTGTTTGTCGTCGTCCCTCAGTGTCATTCAGTCTATTGTTTGTCGTCGTCCCTCCTCAGTGTCATTCAGTCTATTGTTTGTCGTCGTCCCTCCTCAGTGTCATTCAGTCTATTGTTTGTCGTCGTCCCTCCTCAGTGTCATTCAGTCTATTGTTTGTCGTCGTCCCTCAGTGTCATTCAGTCTATTGTTTGTCGTCGTCCCTCAGTGTCATTCAGTCTATTGTTTGTCGTCGTTCCTCAGTGTCATTCAGTCTATTGTTTGTCGTCGTCCCTCAGTGTCATTCAGTCTATTGTTTGTCGTCGTCCCTCAGTGTCATTCAGTCTATAGTTTCATCCCTTGCTGCTGCTAGAAAGGCCTCCTTGCTAGAAAGGCCTCCAAGCAGCTTGTGCTTGTTAACACGGGGAATGATGATGTCTGCATCATTAAAAATCCACTATAACAATAAATATTATCTCTTATATGCATGACACATCGCATAAAACTGACTAAATGGAATCATTATTTTTATGGGGTATCCATTGGCTCAACTTACCCCAAGGCAAACATTTTGACTATATTAGCCTAAACAGCTACAAGGTCACTTTCATGACCTCATATTGTAGCTTTTAGAGACCTCAACTAATGCATAATTTGACTTCCGCCAAAGTCGGTCCCTCTCCTTGTTCGGGTCGGCGTTCTCCTCTCCTTGTTCGGGTTGGCGTTCTCCTCTCCTTGTTCGGGTCGGCGTTCTCCTCTCCTTGTTCGGGTCGGCGTTCTCCTCTCCTTGTTCGGGTCGGCGTTCTCCTCTCCTTGTTCGGGTCGGCGTTCTCCTCTCCTTGTTCGGGTCGGCGTTCTCCTCTCCTTGATTGGGTCGGCGTTCTCCTCTCCTTGTTCGGGCGGCGTTCGACGTCACCGGCATTCTAGCCATCGCCGATCCACTTTTCATTTTCCATTTGTTTTGTCTTTGTTTTACACACCTGGTTTCAATTCCCCAATTACATCATCATTATTTAACCCTCTGTTTTCCCCGTGGTTTTTGCGCCTGATTGTTTTATGTAAGTTCGGTCCGATTTTGTGTGCTTTTGGTATTTCTACATGTATTTGGACATGTTGAGTAAAGTTACTTGTGTTACTCATCTGTGCTGTCCTGCGCCGGACTCCTCTGCACCAGCTACACCCAGACCTTAACAGGACCTAACTTTCTTACCACTTTTCCCCACGTGGTCTCTTCCGTCACAGACTCTCTGAAATGATGACCTCTTCCTAAATATTTGGTCACATGATTAACGTTGCGAAACGGTTGCCTAGAAACAAAAGGTGGCTCATCTTTACCCCAGTCTCCCCTACTGTGCTGATCCTGGATATTTTCTTTTCACATTGTCCTTCCTGGCACAGTTCTAGAAAATAGGGTTGATCTGTAACCAGGCCAGACCAGTAGAGCTTGGTTTGGCTCAGTAGTGTGGAAGGGGGTAATGTGAGTGGAGTGTTTAGTCTGGTTTAAACCAGGCAAGTAAGTGACAACAACCTCCTTATTACCATCTTGACTCTGGTCACTATTCACAGTGAGTTTAGTCCAATCAAGCTGCTGCTACTCTGTTTATCTTATACATATGTTGCCTGTCTCCTTCCCCTTATACATATCTACCTCCATCACTCCAGTATCCCTGTCTCCTTCCCCTTATACATATCTACCTCCATCACTCCAGTATCCCTGTCTCCTTCCCCCTCTACATATCTACCTCCATCACTCCAGTATCCCTGTCTCCTATACATATCTACCTCCATCACTCCAGTATCCCTGTCTCCTTCCCCCTATACATATCTACCTCCATCACTCCAGTATCCCTGTCTCCTTCCCCTTATACATATCTACCTCCATCACTCCAGTATCCCTGTCTCCTTCCCCCTCTACATATCTACCTCCATCACTCCAGTATCCCTGTCTCCTATACATATCTACCTCCATCACTCCAGTATCCCTGTCTCCTATACATATCTACCTCCATCACTCCAGTATCCCTGTCTCCTTCCCCCTATACATATCTACCTCCATCACTACAGTATCCCTGTCTCCTTCCCCCTATACATATCTACCTCCATCACTACAGTATCCCTGTCTCCTTCCCCCTATACATATCTACCTCCATCACTCCAGTATCCCTGTCTCCTTCCCCCTATACATATCTACCTCCATCACTCCAGTATCCCTGTCCCCTTCCCCCTATACATATCTACCTCCATCACTCCAGTATCCCTGTCTCCTTCCCCTATACATATCTACCTCCATCACTCCAGTATCCCTGTCCCCTTCCCCCTATACATATCTACCTCCATCACTCCAGTATCCCTGTCTCCTTCCCCCTATACATATCTACCTCCATCACTCCAGTATCCCTGTCTCCTTCCCCCTATACATATCTACCTCCATCACTCCAGTATCCCTGTCTCCTTCCCCCTATACATATCTACCTCCATCACTCCAGTATCCCTGTCTCCTTCCCCCTATACATATCTACCTCCATCACTCCAGTATCCCTGTCTCCTTCCCCCTATACATATCTACCTCCATCACTCCAGTATCCCTGTCTCCTTCCCCCTCTACATATCTACCTCCATCACTCCAGTATCCCTGTCTCCTTCCCCCTCTACATATCTACCTCCATCACTCCAGTATCCCTGTCTCCTTCCCCCTCTACATATCTACCTCCATCACTCCAGTATCCCTGTCTCCTTCCCCCTATACATATCTACCTCCATCACTCCAGTATCCCTGTCTCCTTCCCCCTATACATATCTACCTCCATCACTCCAGTATCCCTGTCTCCTTCCCCCTATACATATCTACCTCCATCACTCCAGTATCCCTGTCTCCTTCCCCCTATACATATCTACCTCCATCACTCCAGTATCCCTGTCTCCTTCCCCCTATACATATCTACCTCCATCACTCCAGTATCCCTGTCTCCTTCCCCCTATACATATCTACCTCCATCACTCCAGTATCCCTGTCTCCTTCCCCCTATACATATCTACCTCCATCACTCCAGTATCCCTGTCTCCTTCCCCCTATACATATCTACCTCCATCACTCCAGTATCCCTGTCTCCTTCCCCCTATACATATCTACCTCCATCACTCCAGTATCCCTGTCTCCTTCCCCCTATACATATCTACCTCCATCACTCCAGTATCCCTGTCTCCTTCCCCCTATACATATCTACCTCCATCACTCCAGTATCCCTGTCTCCTTCCCCCTATACATATCTACCTCCATCACTCCACTATCCCTGTCTGCTTCCCCCTATACATATCTACCTCCATCACTCCAGTATCCCTGTCTCCTTCCCCCTATACATATCTACCTCCATCACTCCAGTATCCCTGTCTCCTTCCCCCTATACATATCTACCTCCATCACTCCAGTATCCCTGTCTCCTTCCCCCTATACATATCTACCTCCATCACTCCAGTATCCCTGTCCCCTTCCCCCTATACATATCTACCTCCATCACTCCAGTATCCCTGTCTCCTTCCCCGTATACATATCTACCTCCATCACTCCAGTATCCCTGTCTCCTTCCCCCTATACATATCTACCTCCATCACTCCAGTATCACTGTCTTCTTCCCCCTATACATATCTACCTCCATCACTCCAGTATCCCTGTCTCCTATACATATCTACCTCCATCACTCCAGTATCCCTGTCTCCTTCCCCCTATACATATCTACCTCCATCACTCCACTATCCTGTCTCCTTCCCCCTCTACATATCTACCTCCATCACTCCAGTATCCCTGTCCCCTTCCCCCTATACATATCTACCTCCATCACTCCAGTATCCCTGTCTCCTTCCCCCTATACATATCTACCTCCATCACTCCAGTATCCCTGTCTCCTTCCCCCTATACACATCTACCTCCATCGCTCCAGTATCCCTGTCTTCTTCCCCCTATACATATCTACCTCCATCACTCCAGTATCCCTGTCTCCTATACATATCTACCCCCATCACTCCAGTATCCCTGTCTTCTTCCCCCTATACACATCTACCTCCATCACTCCAATATCCCTGTCTCCTTCCCCCTCTACATATCTACCTCCATCACTCCAGTATCCCTGTCTTCTTCCCCTATACATATCTACCTCCATCACTCCAGTATCCCTGTCTCCTTCCCCTATACATATCTACCTCCATCACTCCAGTATCCCTGTACATTGTTAATATGGTACTGACCCTGTATATAGTCTCCTTCTCCCTATACATATCTACCTCCATCACTCCAGTATCCCTGTCTCCTTACCCTATACATATCTACCTCCATCACTCCAGTATCCCTGTCTCATTCCCCCTCTACATATCTACCTCCATCACTCCAGTATCCCTGTCTCCTTCCCCCTCTACATATCTACCTCCATCACTCCAGTATCCCTGTACATTGTTAATATGGTACTGACCCTGTATATAGTCTCCTTCTCTCTATACATATCTACCTCCATCACTCCAGTATCCCTGTCTCCTTCCCCCTATACATATCTACCTCCATCACTCCAGTATCCCTGTCTCCTTACCCTATACATATCTACCTCCATCACTCCAGTATCCCTGTCTCCTTCCCCCTCTACATATCTACCTCCATGACTCCACTATCCCTGTCTCCTTCCCCCTATACATATCTACCTCCATCACTCCAGTATCCCTGTCTCCTTCCCCCTATACATATCTACCTCCATCACTCCAATATCCCTGTCTGCTTCACCCTATACATATCTACCTCCATCACTCCAGTATCTCTGTCTCCTTCCCCCTATACATATCTACCTCCATCACTCCAGTATCCCTGTCTCCTTCCCCCTATACATATCTACCTCCATCACTCCAGTATCCCTGTCTCCTTCCCCCTATACATATCTACCTCCATCACTCCAGTATCCCTGTCTCCTTCCCCCTATACATATCTACCTCCATCACTCCAGTATCCCTGTCTCCTTCCCCCTATACATATCTACCTCCATCACTCCAGTATCCCTGTCCCCTTCCCCCTATACATATCTACCTCCATCACTCCAGTATACCTGTCTCCTTCCCCCTATACATATCTACCTCCATCACTCCAGTATCCCTGTCTCCTTCCCCCTATACATATCTACCTCCATCACTCCAGTATCACTGTCTTCTTCCCCCTATACATATCTACCTCCATCACTCCAGTATCCCTGTCTCCTATACATATCTACCTCCATCACTCCAGTATCCCTGTCTTCTTCCCCCTATACATATCTACCTCCATCACTCCAGTATCCCTGTCTCCTATACATATCTACCTCCATCACTCCAGTATCCCTGTCTCCTTCCCCCTCTACATATCTACCTCCATCACTCCAGTATCCCTGTCTCCTTCCCCCTCTACATATCTACCTCCATCACTCCAGTATCCCTGTCTCCTTCCCCCTATACATATCTACCTCCATCACTCCAGTATCCCTGTCTCCTTCCCCCTATACATATCTACCTCCATCACTCCAGTATCCCTGTCTCCTTCCCCCTATACATATCTACCTCCATCACTCCAGTATCCCTGTCTCCTTCCCCCTCTACATATCTACCTCCATCACTCCAGTATCCCTGCCTCCTTCCCCCTATACATATCTACCTCCATCACTCCAGTATCCCTGTCTTCTTCCCCTATACATATCTACCTCCATCACTCCAGTATCCCTTTCTCCTTCCCCCTCTACATATCTACCTCCATCACTCCAGTATCCCTGTCTTCTATACATATCTACCTCCATCACTCCACTATCCCTGTCTCTTTCCCCCTCTACATATCTACCTCCATCACTCCAGTATCCCTGTCTCCTTCCCCCTCTACATATCTACCTCCATCACTCCACTATCCCTGTCTCCTTCCCCCTCTACATATCTACCTCCATCACTCCAGTATCCCTGTCTCCTATACATATCTACCTCCATCACTCCAGTATCCCTGTCTCCTTCCCCCTCTACATATCTACCTCCATCACTCCAGTATCCCTGTCTCCTATACATATCTACCTCCATCACTCCAGTATCCCTGTCTCCTTCCCCCTCTACATATCTACCTCCATCACTCCAGTATCCCTGTCTCCTTCCCCCTATACATATCTACCTCCATCACTCCAGTATCCCTGTACATTGTTAATATGGTACTGACCCTGTATATTCTCCTTCTCCCTATACATATCTACCCCCATCACTCCAGTATCCCTGTCTCCTTCCCCTATACATATCTACCTCCATCACTCCAGTATCCCTGTCTCCTTCCCCCTCTACATATCTACCTCCATCACTCCAGTATCCCTGTCTCCTTCCCCCTATACATATCTACCTCCATCACTCCAGTATCCCTGTACATTGTTAATATGGTACTGACCCTGTATATAGTCTCCTTCTCCCTATACATATCTACCTCCATCACTCCAGTATCCCTGTCTCCTTACCCTATACATATCTACCTCCATCACTCCAGTATCCCTGTCTCCTTCCCCCTCTACATATCTACCTCCATCACTCCAGTATCCCTGTCTCCTTCCCCCTCTACATATCTACCTCCATCACTCCAGTATCCCTGTCTCCTTCCCCTATACATATCTACCTCCATCACTCCAGTATCCCTGTCTCCTTCCCCCTATACATATCTACCTCCATCACTCCAGTATCCCTGTCTCCTTCCCCCTATACATATCTACCTCCATCACTCCAGTATCCCTGTCTCCTTCCCCTTATACATATCTACCTCCATCACTCCAGTATCCCTGTCTCCTTCCCCTTATACATATCTACCTCCATCACTCCAGTATCCCTGTCTCCTTCCCCCTCTACATATCTACCTCCATCACTCCAGTATCCCTGTCTCCTATACATATCTACCTCCATCACTCCAGTATCCCTGTCTCCTATACATATCTACCTCCATCACTCCAGTATCCCTGTCTCCTTCCCCCTATACATATCTACCTCCATCACTACAGTATCCCTGTCTCCTTCCCCCTATACATATCTACCTCCATCACTACAGTATCCCTGTCTCCTTCCCCCTATACATATCTACCTCCATCACTCCAGTATCCCTGTCTCCTTCCCCCTATACATATCTACCTCCATCACTCCAGTATCCCTGTCCCCTTCCCCCTATACATATCTACCTCCATCACTCCAGTATCCCTGTCTCCTTCCCCTATACATATCTACCTCCATCACTCCAGTATCCCTGTCCCCTTCCCCCTATACATATCTACCTCCATCACTCCAGTATCCCTGTCTCCTTCCCCCTATACATATCTACCTCCATCACTCCAGTATCCCTGTCTCCTTCCCCCTATACATATCTACCTCCATCACTCCAGTATCCCTGTCTCCTTCCCCCTATACATATCTACCTCCATCACTCCAGTATCCCTGTCTCCTTCCCCCTATACATATCTACCTCCATCACTCCAGTATCCCTGTCTCCTTCCCCCTATACATATCTACCTCCATCACTCCAGTATCCCTGTCTCCTTCCCCCTCTACATATCTACCTCCATCACTCCAGTATCCCTGTCTCCTTCCCCCTCTACATATCTACCTCCATCTCTCCAGTATCCCTGTCTCCTTCCCCCTCTACATATCTACCTCCATCACTCCAGTATCCCTGTCTCCTTCCCCCTATACATATCTACCTCCATCACTCCAGTATCCCTGTCTCCTTCCCCCTATACATATCTACCTCCATCACTCCAGTATCCCTGTCTCCTTCCCCCTATACATATCTACCTCCATCACTCCAGTATCCCTGTCTCCTTCCCCCTATACATATCTACCTCCATCACTCCAGTATCCCTGTCTCCTTCCCCCTATACATATCTACCTCCATCACTCCAGTATCCCTGTCTCCTTCCCCCTATACATATCTACCTCCATCACTCCAGTATCCCTGTCTCCTTCCCCCTATACATATCTACCTCCATCACTCCAGTATCCCTGTCTCCTTCCCCCTATACATATCTACCTCCATCACTCCAGTATCCCTGTCTCCTTCCCCCTATACATATCTAACTCCATCACTCCAGTATCCCTGTCTCCTTCCCCCTATACATATCTACCTCCATCACTCCAGTATCCCTGTCTCCTTCCCCCTATACATATCTACCTCCATCACTCCAGTATCCCTGTCTCCTTCCCCCTATACATATCTACCTCCATCACTCCACTATCCCTGTCTGCTTCCCCCTATACATATCTACCTCCATCACTCCAGTATCCCTGTCTCCTTCCCCCTATACATATCTACCTCCATCACTCCAGTATCCCTGTCTCCTTCCCCCTATACATATCTACCTCCATCACTCCAGTATCCCTGTCTCCTTCCCCCTATACATATCTACCTCCATCACTCCAGTATCCCTGTCCCCTTCCCCCTATACATATCTACCTCCATCACTCCAGTATCCCTGTCTCCTTCCCCGTATACATATCTACCTCCATCACTCCAGTATCCCTGTCTCCTTCCCCCTATACATATCTACCTCCATCACTCCAGTATCACTGTCTTCTTCCCCCTATACATATCTACCTCCATCACTCCAGTATCCCTGTCTCCTATACATATCTACCTCCATCACTCCAGTATCCCTGTCTCCTTCCCCCTATACATATCTACCTCCATCACTCCACTATCCTGTCTCCTTCCCCCTCTACATATCTACCTCCATCACTCCAGTATCCCTGTCCCCTTCCCCCTATACATATCTACCTCCATCACTCCAGTATCCCTGTCTCCTTCCCCCTATACATATCTACCTCCATCACTCCAGTATCCCTGTCTCCTTCCCCCTATACACATCTACCTCCATCGCTCCAGTATCCCTGTCTTCTTCCCCCTATACATATCTACCTCCATCACTCCAGTATCCCTGTCTCCTATACATATCTACCCCCATCACTCCAGTATCCCTGTCTTCTTCCCCCTATACACATCTACCTCCATCACTCCAATATCCCTGTCTCCTTCCCCCTCTACATATCTACCTCCATCACTCCAGTATCCCTGTCTTCTTCCCCTATACATATCTACCTCCATCACTCCAGTATCCCTGTCTCCTTCCCCTATACATATCTACCTCCATCACTCCAGTATCCCTGTACATTGTTAATATGGTACTGACCCTGTATATAGTCTCCTTCTCCCTATACATATCTACCTCCATCACTCCAGTATCCCTGTCTCCTTACCCTATACATATCTACCTCCATCACTCCAGTATCCCTGTCTCATTCCCCCTCTACATATCTACCTCCATCACTCCAGTATCCCTGTCTCCTTCCCCCTCTACATATCTACCTCCATCACTCCAGTATCCCTGTACATTGTTAATATGGTACTGACCCTGTATATAGTCTCCTTCTCTCTATACATATCTACCTCCATCACTCCAGTATCCCTGTCTCCTTCCCCCTATACATATCTACCTCCATCACTCCAGTATCCCTGTCTCCTTACCCTATACATATCTACCTCCATCACTCCAGTATCCCTGTCTCCTTCCCCCTCTACATATCTACCTCCATGACTCCACTATCCCTGTCTCCTTCCCCCTATACATATCTACCTCCATCACTCCAGTATCCCTGTCTCCTTCCCCCTATACATATCTACCTCCATCACTCCAATATCCCTGTCTGCTTCACCCTATACATATCTACCTCCATCACTCCAGTATCCCTGTCTCCTTCCCCCTATACATATCTACCTCCATCACTCCAGTATCCCTGTCTCCTTCCCCCTATACATATCTACCTCCATCACTCCAGTATCCCTGTCTCCTTCCCCCTATACATATCTACCTCCATCACTCCAGTATCCCTGTCTCCTTCCCCCTATACATATCTACCTCCATCACTCCAGTATCCCTGTCTCCTTCCCCCTATACATATCTACCTCCATCACTCCAGTATCCCTGTCCCCTTCCCCCTATACATATCTACCTCCATCACTCCAGTATACCTGTCTCCTTCCCCCTATACATATCTACCTCCATCACTCCAGTATCCCTGTCTCCTTCCCCCTATACATATCTACCTCCATCACTCCAGTAT
>NC_092173.1:44763385-44858385 GCF_045791955.1 Oncorhynchus clarkii lewisi | reverse complement strand
ACAGCAGGACAACACTCTACCAGCCAGCAGGACAACACTCTACTCTACCAGCCAGCAGGACAACACTCTACTCTACCAGCCAGCAGGACAACACTCTACCAGCCAGCAGGACAACACTCTACCAGCCAGCAGGACAACACTCTACCAGCCAGCAGGACAAAACTCTACCAGCCAGCAGGACAACACTCTACTATACCAGCCAACAGGACAACATTCTACTCTACCAGCCAGCAGGACAACACTCTACTCTACCAGCCAGCAGGACAACACTCTACCAGCCAGCAGGACAACACTCTACTCTACCAGCCAGCAGGACAACACTCTACTCTACCAGCCAACAGGACAACACTCTACTCTACCAGCCAGCAGGACAACACTCTACTCTACCAGCCAGCAGGACAACACTCTACTCTACCAGCCAACAGGACAACACTCTACTCTACCAGCCAACAGGACAACACTCTACTCTACCAGCCAGCAGGACAACACTCTACTCTACCAGCCAACAGGACAACACTCTACTCTACCAGCCAACAGGACAACACTCTACTCTACCAGCCAGCAGGACAACACTCTACTCTACCAGCCAACAGGACAACACTCTACTCTACCAGCCAGTATGACAACACTCTACTCTACCAGCCAGCAGGACAACACTCTACCAGCCAGCAGGACAACACTCTACTCTACCAGCCAGCAGGACAACACTCTACCAGCCAGCAGGACAACACTCTACCAGCCAGTAGGACAACACTCTACCAGCCAGCAGGACAACACTCTACTCTACCAGCCAGCAGGACAACACTCTACCAGCCACAACACTACTCTACCAGCCAACAGGACAACACTCTAGTCTACCAGCCAGCAGGACAACACTCTACTCTACCAGCCAGCAGGACAACACTCTACCAGCCAGCAGGAAAACACTCTACTCTACCAGCCAACAGGACAACACTCTACTCTACCAGCCAGCAGGACAACACTCTACTCTACCAGCCAGCAGGACAACACTCTACTCTACCAGCCAACAGGACAACACTCTACTCTACCAGCCAACAGGACAACACTCTACTCAACCAGCCAGCAGGCCAGCACTCTACTCTACCAGCCAACAGGACAACACTCTACTCTACCAGCCAACAGGACAACACTCTACTCTACCAGCCAACAGGACAACACTCTACTCTACCAGCCAGTAGGACAACACTCTACTCTACCAGCCAGCAGAAAAACACTCTACCAGCCAGCAGGACAACACTCTACTCTACCAGCCAGCAGGACAACACTCTACCAGCCAGCAGGACAACACTCTACAAGCCAGTAGGACAACACTCTACCAGCCAGCAGGACAACACTCTACTCTACCAGCCAACAGGACAACACTCTACTCTACCAGCCAACAGGACAACACTCTACTCTACCAGCCAACAGGACAACACTATACTCTACCAGCCAGCAGGACAACACTCTACTCTACCAGCCAGCAGGACAACACTCTACCAGCCAGCAGGACAACACTCTACTCTACCAGCCAGCAGGACAACACTCTACTCTACCAGCCAGCAGGACAACACTCTACTCTACCAGCCAACAGGACAACACTCTACTCTACCAGCCAGCAGGACAACACTCTACTCTACCAGCCAACAGGACAACACTCTACTCTACCAGCCAACAGGACAACACTCTACTCTACCAGCCAGCAGGACAACACTCTACTCTACCAGCCAACAGGACAACACTCTACTCTACCAGCCAGTAGGACAACACTCTACTCTACCAGCCAGCAGGACAACACTCTACCAGCCAGCAGGACAACACTCTACTCTACCAGCCAGCAGGACAACACTCTACCAGCCAGCAGGACAACAATCTACCAGCCAGCAGGACAACACTCTACCAGCCAACAGGACAACACTCTACTCTACCAGCCAGCAGGACAACACTCTACTCTACCAGCTAGCAGGACAACACTCTACCAGCCAGCAGGAAAACACTCTACTCTACCAGCCAACAGGACAACACTCTACTCTACCAGCCAGCAGGACAACACTCTACTCTACCAGCCAGCAGGACAACACTCTACTCTACCAGCCAACAGGACAACACTCTACTCTACCAGCCAACAGGACAACACTCTACTCTACCAGCCAGCAGGACAACACTCTACCAGCCACAACACTACTCTACCTGCCAACAGGACAACACTCTACTCTACCAGCCAACAGGACAACACTCTACTCTACCAGCCAGCAGGACAACACTCTACTCTACCAGCCAACAGGACAAAACTCTACTCTACCAGCCAACAGGACAACACTCTACTCTACCAGCCAGCAGGACAACACTCTACTCTACCAGCCAACAGGACAACACTCTACTCTACCAGCCAGTAGGACAACACTCTACTCTACCAGCCAGCAGGACAACACTCTACCAGCCAGCAGGACAACACTCTACTCTACCAGCCAGCAGGACAACACTCTACCAGCCAGCAGGACAACACTCTACCAGCCAGTAGGACAACACTCTACCAGCCAGCAGGACAACACTCTACTCTACCAGCCAGCAGGACAACACTCTACCAGCCACAACACTACTCTACCAGCCAACAGGACAACACTCTACTCTACCAGCCAGCAGGACAACACTCTACTCTACCAGCTAGCAGGACAACACTCTACCAGCCAGCAGGACAACACTCTACTCTACCAGCCAACAGGACAACACTCTACTCTACCAGCCAGCAGGACAACACTCTACCAGCCAGCAGGACAACACTCTACCAGCCAGTAGGACAACACTCTACCAGCCAGCAGGACAACACTCTACTCTACCAGCCAGCAGGACAACACTCTACCAGCCACAACACTCTACTCTACCAGTCAGCAGGACAACACTCTACTCTACCAGCCACAACACTCTACTCTACCAGTCAGTAGGACAACACTCTACTCTACCAGCCAGTAGGACAACACTCTACCAGCCAGTAGGACAACACTCTACCAGCCAGCAGGACAACACTCTACTCTACCAGCCAGCAGGACAACACTCTACCAGCCACAGCACTCTACTCTACCAGTCAGCAGGACAACACTCTACTCTACCAGCCACAACACTCTACTCTACCAGCCACAACACTCTACTCTACCAGTCAGTAGGACAACACTCTACTCTACCAGCCAGTAGGACAACACTCTACTCTACCAGCCACAACACTCTACTCTGCCAATTTATGGTCATGTCCTCCATTTATATTCAGTGACAGTGGCGCTGTGTGTTTGCGTGTGTGTGTTAGTGGCAGAGAGGAAGTCCTGATTAATTCGGTAGACAAAACAGACTGACGTAATTGTGTGGTCTGAGAAAACGTCCACATCACATGACCGACATGGGAAGGTCACCTTACAGGGAACAATGGAGGGTCATTTCTGTCATGGTTTCATCTAATAAGATTCTGATGGTTTAATTGAATAAGATTCTGATGGTTTAATTGAATAAGATTCTGATGGTTTAATTGAATAAGATTCTGATGGTTTAATTGAATAAGATTCTGATGGTTTAATTGAATAAGATTCTGATGGTTTAATTTAATAACATACATACTGATGGGTTCATCTAATAAGATAACAAACTAGAAAGACAGTCATTGACCCACTGCCACCCCTGCTTCAGACTCTCCCCTCCCCTCGCCTCGCCTCTCCTCTCCTCTCCTCTCCTCGCCTCGCCTCTCCTCTCCTCTCCCCTCCTTTCCTCTCCTTTCCTTTCCTCTCCTCTCCACTCATCTCCTCTCCTCTCCTCTCCTATTCCCTACTCTCCTCTCCTCTCCTCTCCTCTCCTCTCCCCTCCCTTCCTCTCCACTCATCTCCTCTCCTCTTCCCTCCTCTCCTCTCCTCTCCTCTCCACTCCTCTCCTCTCCTCTCCTCTCCACTCATCTCCTCTCCTCTCCTCTCCTCTCCTCTCCTCTCCCCTCTTCTCCTCTCCTCTCCTCTCCTCTCCCCTCTTCTCCTCTCCTCTCCTCTCCTCTCCACTCATCTCCTCTCCTCTCCTCTCCTCTCCTTCCCTTTCCTCTCCTCTACCCTCCCCTCAGTCAGAGAGAGATGCCTGACTGTGTCCCCACCAATTACCCCCATCGAACTGGAACAACTCTGACCTTTGGATCAACAACGTTCAGCCTTCATACATCTGAGGGCCCACTATTGTGTGTGAGTGTGTGTGTGTGTGTGTGTGTGTGTGTGTGTGTGTGTGTGTGTGTGTGTGTGTGTGTGTGTGTGTGTGTGTGTGTGTGTGTGTGTGTGTGTGTGTGTGTGTGTGTGTGTGTGTGTGTGTGTGTGTGTGTGTGTGCGTGTGTGTAAGTGTATGAGTGTGCATATATAGAGATTTAGCTTCTTCCGTCCTATCTAAACTCAGCATCGTAAATCCCAAACACGAGTTGACGCCAAAGTCACAGTCACCAATTAAAAGTGCCCCTCGCTGTTAAAATGGAGAAGCTACATTGCACTACTGTATATAGGGAAGATGGTATCATTTGGAACAGGAAGAGGGTACCATTTAAGACAGGAAGAGGGTGCCATTTAGGACAGGGTAGAGGGTTTAATTTAGGACAGGGAGTGGGTATCATTTAGGACAGGGAGTGGGTATCATTTAGGACAGGGTAGAGGGTTTAATTTAGGACAGGGAGGGGGTACCATTTAGGACAGGGTAGATGGTATCATTTAGGACAGGGAAGAGGGTTTAATTTAGGACAGGGTAGAGGGTACCATTTAGGACAGGGTAGAGGGTATCTTTTGGGACAGGGTAAAGGGTTTAATTTAGGACAGGGTAGAGGGTTTAATTTAGGACAGGGTAGAGGGTACCATTTACGACAGGGTAGAGGGTATCTTTTGGGACAGGGTAGAGGGTTTAATTTAGGACAGGGTAGAGGGTACCATTTACGACAGGGTAGAGGGTATCTTTTGGGACAGGGTAGAGGGTTTAATTTAGGACAGGGTAGAGGGTACCATTTACGACAGGATAGAGGGTATCTTTTGGGACAGGGTAGAGGGTACCATTTACGACAGGATAGAGGGTATCTTTTGGGACAGGGTTAGAATGGCACAATGCTAGTCTAGCAGGGTCATCAGACGCTGTTTTGGTTCAGCCCTGCAGCTCTGTCCTAACTCTTCCTATGCCACCTAATATTCTGCCACGTCACAGTTACAGACTTCATCTGAAGTGACAGGGTGTACAAAGGTCCTCCCTCTTGAGGTCGGGGCCAGAAGAACGAACTCAATCAAACAAACAATCATTCAAATCTATTTATGAAGCCCTTTTAAATAATTAACATCTATTTATAAAGCCCTTTTAAATGGTCTAAAAACTAACAAAGATGGCGCCGGAGAACAAGGCTGACGTTTTACGTATTCCTAACCAACTTATTGTTTTACTTATTTTATACATAATGTTGCCGCTACCGTCTCTTATGACAGAAAATAACATCAGGACATCAGGACTGTGATTACTCACCATGGACTGGCAAAATCCTTTTTTTCTCTTTAACGAGTCTGACGAGCCCGACGTGAATGTTATACTGCTTTCTCGGGAACAGGCCCAGATCCCCGTCATTTGCGTGAAGAGGAAGCAGAGAAAAAGGGGCCAGAGGGCGGGCCGCTTTCTGAGAATTCGTAGGCGATTGAATAAACCTCCATTTCCTTCCATTCTGTTAGCAAACGTACAATCTTTGGAGAATAAAATCGATGACCTACGAGGAAGATTAAACTCCAAAGGGGACATTCAAAACTGTAATATTTTGTGCTTCACGGAGGTGTGTCTGACTGACGACACTATCAACACACAGCTGGCTGGTTATATGCTGTACCGGCAGGACAGAACAGCGGTGTCTAGCAAGACAAGGGGCGGCCGACTATGTCTTTTTGTAAATAACAGCTGGTGCACGATATCTAAGGTCTCAAGGTTTTGCTCGTCTGAGTTAGAGTATCTAGTGATAAGCTGTAGACCACACTATCTACCTAGAGAGTTTGCATCTGTATTTTTTTGTAGCTGTCTATTTACCACCACAGACTGATGCTGGCACTAAGACCGCACTGAATGAGCTGTCTTCCGCCATGAGCAAACAGGAGAGCACCAGCTGTTCCGGAAGACAGTGTGATCACGCTCTCCAAAGCCGATGTGAGGAAGACCTTTAAACAGGTCAACATTCACAAGGCCGCAAGGCCAAATGGATTACCAGGACGTGTACTGTGATCACGTTCTCCGTAGCCGATGTGAGTAAGACCTTTAAACAGGTCAACAATCACAAGGCCGCAGAGCCAGACAGATTACCAGGATGTGTACTGTGATCACACTCTCCAAAGCCGATGTGAGTAAGACCTTTAAACAGGTCAACATTCTCAAGGACGCAGGGCCAGACAGATTACCAGGACGTGTACTGTGATCACGCTCTCCGTAGCCGATGTGAGTAAGACCTTTAAACAGGTCAACATTCTCAAGGCCGCAGGGCCAGACAGATTACCAGGACGTGTACTGTGAGCTTGCGCTGACAAACTGGCAAGTGTCTTCACTGACATTTTCAACCTCTCCCTGTCTGAGTCTGTAATACCAACATGTTTCAAGCAGACCACCATAGTCCCTTTGCCCAAGAACACTAAGGTAACCTGCATAAATGACTCGTAGCACTTACGTCTGTAGCCATGAAGTGCTTTGAAAGGCTGGCCATGGCTCACATCAACACCATCATGCCAGAAACCCTAGACCCACTCCAATTCGCACACCGCCCCAACATAACCACAGGTGACGCAATCTCAATCGCACTCCACACTGCCCTTTCCCACCTGGACAAAAGGAACACCTATGTGAGAATGATATTCATTGACTACAGCTCAAGTTCAACACCATAGCGCCCTCAAAGCTCATCAAAAAGCTAAGGATCCTGGGACTAAACACCTCCCTCTGCAACTGGGTCCTGGACTTCCTGACAGGCCGCCCCAAGTGGTGAGGGTAGGTAACAACACATCCGCCACGCTGATCTTCAACAAAGGGGCACCTCAGGGGTGCGTGCTCAGTCCCCTCCTATACTCCCTGTTCACTCATGACTGCACGGCCAGGCATGACTCCAAAACCATCATTAAGTTTGCAGATGACACAACAGTGGTAGGCCTGATCACCGACAACAACGAGACAGCCTGTTGGGAGGAGGTCAGATACCTGGCCGTGTGGTGCCAGGACTACAACCTCTCTCTCAACGTGATCAAGACAAAGGAAATTATTGTGGACTACAGGAAAAGGAGGGCCAAGCACGCCCCCATTCTCATCGATGGGGCTGTAGTGGAGCAGGTTGAGAGCTTCAAGTTCCTTGGTGTCCACATGAGCAACAAACTAACATGGTCCAAGCACACCAAGACAGTCGTGAAGAGGGCACGACAAAACCTATTCCCCCTCAGGAGACTGAAATCATTTGTCACATGGGTCCTCAGATCCTCAAATGGTTCTACAGCTGCACCATCAAGAGCATCCTGGTTGCATCACCGACTGCAAGGCAATACAGAGGGTAGTACGTACAACCCAGTACATCACTGGAGCAAAGCTTCCTGCCATGCAGGACCTCTATACCAGGCGGCGTCAGAGGAAGGCTCTAAAAATTGTCAAAGACTCCAGCCCCCCTAGTCATAGACTGTTCTCTCTGCTACCACACGGCAAGCGGTACCGGAGCGCCAAGTCTAGGTCCAAGACGCTTCTAAACAGCTTCTACCCCCCAAACCATAAGACTGCTGAACACCTAATCAAATGGCTACCCAGACTATTTGCATTGCCCTTCCCCCCTTCCCCCTCTTTTACACCACTGCTACTCTCTGTTGTTATCATCTATGCATAGTCACTTTAATAACTCTACCTACATGTACATACTACCTCAACTAACCGGTGCCCCCACTCATTGTTTCTGTACTGGTGCCCCCCCTGTGTTTGGCTATTGGTATTCAGCATTTATATACTATAATAACTATTGTTATTTTACTGATGCTCTTTTAATGACTTGTTACTTTTATTTCTTATTCTTATTTTTATTATTATTATTTTTAAACTGCATTGTTGGTTAGGGGCTCGTAAGTAAGCGTTTCACTGTAAGGTCTACTACACCTGTTGTATTCAGCATTTCACTGTAAGGTCTACTACACCTGTTGTATTCAGCGTTTCACTGTAAGGTCTACTACACCTGTTGTATTCAGCGTTTCACTGTAAGGTCTACTACACCTGTTGTATTCAGCGTTTCACTGTAAGGTCTACTACCCCTGTTGTATTCAGCGTTTCACTGTAAGGTCTACTACACCTGTTGTATTCAGCATTTCAATGTAAGGTCTACTACACTTGTTGTATTCAGCATTTCACTGTAAGGTCTACTACACCTGTTGTATTCAGCGTTTCACTGTAAGGTCTACTACACCTGTTGTATTCAGCATTTCACTGTAAGGTCTACTACACTTGTTGTATTCAGCATTTCACTGTAAGGTCTACTACACCTGTTGTATTCAGCATTTCACTGTAAGGTCTACTACACATGTTGTATTCAGCATTTCACTGTAAGGTCTACTACACCTGTTGTATTTAGCATTTCACTGTAAGGTCTACTACACCTGTTGTATTCAGCATTTCACTGTAAGGTCTACTACACCTGTTGTATTCATCATTTCACTGTAAGGTCTACTACACCTGTTGTATTCAGCATTTCACTGTGAGGTTTACTACACCTGTTGTATTCAGCATTTCACTGTAAGGTCTACTACACCTGTTGTATTCAGCATTTCACTGTAAGGTCTACTACACCTGTTGTATTCAGCATTTCACTGTGAGGTTTACTACACCTGTTGTATTCAGCATTTCACTGTGAGGTCTACTACACCTGTTGTATTCAGCATTTCACTGTAAGGTCTACTACACCTGTTGTATTCAGCATTTCACTGTAAGGTCTACTACACCTGTTGTATTCATCATTTCACTGTAAGGTCTACTACACCTGTTGTATTCAGCATTTCACTGTAAGGTCTACTACACCTGTTGTATTCAGCATTTCACTGTAAGGTCTACTACACCTGTTGTATTCAGCATTTCACTGTGAGGTCTACTACACCTGTTGTATTCAGCATTTCACTGTAAGGTCTACTACACCTGTTGTATTCAGCATTTCACTGTAAGGTCTACTACACCTGTTGTATTCAGCATTTCACTGTAAGGTCTACTACACCTGTTGTATTCAGCATTTCACTGTAAGGTCTACTACACCTGTTGTATTCAGCATTTCACTGTAAGGTCTACTACACCTGTTGTATTCAGCATTTCACTGTAAGGTCTACTACACCTGTTGTATTCAGCATTTCACTGTGAGGTCTACTACACCTGTTGTATTCAGCATTTCACTGTAAGGTCTACTACACCTGTTGTATTCAGCATTTCACTGTAAGGTCTACTACACCTGTTGTATTCAGCATTTCACTGTAAGGTCTACTACACCTGTTGTATTCAGCATTTCACTGTAAGGTCTACTACACCTGTTGTATTCAGCATTTCACTGTAAGGTCTACTACACCTGTTGTATTCAGCATTTCACTGTGAGGTCTACTACACCTGTTGTATTCAGCATTTCACTGTAAGGTCTACTACACCTGTTGTATTCAGCATTTCACTGTAAGGTCTACTACACCTGTTGTATTCAGCATTTCACTGTAAGGTCTACTACACCTGTTGTATTCAGCATTTCACTGTACGGTCTACTACACCTGTTGTATTCAGCATTTCACTGTGAGGTCTACTACACCTGTTGTATTCAGCATTTCACTGTAAGGTCTACTACACCTGTTGTATTCATCATTTCACTGTAAGGTCTACTACACCTGTTGTATTCAGCATTTCACTGTAAGGTCTACTACACCTGTTGTATTCATCATTTCACTGTAAGGTCTACTACACCTGTTGTATTCAGCATTTCACTGTAAGGTCTACTACACCTGTTGTATTCAGCATTTCACTGTAAGGTCTACTACACCTGTTGTATTCAGCATTTCACTGTAAGGTCTACTACACCTGTTGTATTCAGCATTTCAATGTAAGGTCTACTACACCTGTTGTATTCAGCATTTCACTGTAAGGTCTACTACACCTGTTGTATTCAGCATTTCACTGTAAGGTCTACTACACCTGTTGTATTCAGCATTTCACTGTAAGGTCTACTACACCTGTTGTATTCAGCATTTCACTGTACGGTCTACTACACCTGTTGTATTCAGCATTTCACTGTGAGGTCTACTACACCTGTTGTATTCAGCATTTCACTGTAAGGTCTACTACACCTGTTGTATTCATCATTTCACTGTAAGGTCTACTACACCTGTTGTATTCAGCATTTCACTGTAAGGTCTACTACACCTGTTGTATTCATCATTTCACTGTAAGGTCTACTACACCTGTTGTATTCAGCATTTCACTGTAAGGTCTACTACACCTGTTGTATTCAGCATTTCACTGTAAGGTCTACTACACCTGTTGTATTCGGCGCACGTGACTAACAACATTTGATTGAAATCATTAAAACCTACTTATAAAGCCCTTTTAAATCAGCAGTTGTCCCAAAGTGTTGTCACAACTCCTCTCTCTCAATCTGAATCAAACATGAGAGATCTTACTTAAATGCAGGCTGTGAGAGAAACCATATGCTCCCAATTACAGTAGCAGTAATTCACTTCTCTTCGGTCATTCTCCATTCTCCTGTCTTCTCTGAGCCAGGCTGTGACAGGGTAATAGCAGAGAGGCAAACCACAGAATGTGTGTGAACGGTTAAACTTAATGAGAGAGCCAGAGCACCACAACTTCTTAAACCAGCAGAGAAGAGAAGAGAGAAAGAGAGAGAGAGAGAGAGAGAGAGAGATAGACAGAGAGAGAGACACACACAGAGAGAGACACACAGAGACAGAGAAACAGAGAGAGAGAGGGAGAGAGAGAGAGAGAGAGAGAGAGAGAGAGAGAGAGAGAGAGAGAGAGAGAGAGAGAGACACAGAGAGAGACACACAGAGAGAGACACACAGAGAGAGACACACAGAGACAGAGAAACACAGAGAGAGAGAGAGAGAGAGAGAGAGAGACACAGAGAGAGACACACAGAGAGAGACATACAGAGAGACACACAGAGACAGAGAAACACAGAGAGAGAGATAGAGAGAGAGAGAGAGAGAGAGAGACACACACAGAGAGAGACACACAGAGAGAGACACAGAGAGAGACACAGAGACAGAGAAACACAGAGAGAGAGAGAGAGAGAGAGAGAGAGAGAGAGAGAGACACACACAGAGAGAGACACAGAGAGAGACACACAGAGAGAGACATACAGAGACAGAGAAACACAGAGAGAGAGAGAGAGACACACACAGAGACAGAGAAACACAGAGAGAGACACACAGAGAGAGAGACAGAGAGAAAGAGAGAAAGAGAGCGGGAGAGCACACTGCCAACAAAATGAGGTGGAAACTGAGCAGCACTTCCTAACCTCCTGCCAAATGTATGACACATATTTCCCTCAGATTACACAGACCCACAAAGAATTCGAAAACAAATCCAATTTTGATAAACTCTCATATCTATTGGGTGAAATACCACAGTGTGACATCACAGCAGCAGGATGTGTGACCTGTTGCCACGAGAAAAGGGCAACCAGTGAAGAACAAACACCATTGTAAATACAACCCATATTTATGCTTATTTATTTTCCCTTGAACTATTTGCACATAATATGATATTTCAAATGTCTTTATTCTTTTGGAACTTTTGTGATATTTACTGTTAATTTGTATTGTTTATTTCACTTTTGTTTATTATCCATTTCTGTAAGCTGGTAGACGAGAAACAAATACAGGGAGTGAACATTTAATTAACAACGGACATGAAACAGGACGGGACAGCGTCTGGACATGAAAACATAACGACATTAATGCTGACAAATGGGAAATAAACAAGGTGAAGGAGTCCAGGTGAGTCCAATGAGCGCTGATGCGCGTAATGATGGTGACAGGTGTGCGTAATGAAGGGCAGCCTGGCGCCCGAGAGGGAGAGCGGGAGCAGGCGTGACAATTTCACTTGCTTTAGCAATGTAAACCAGTGGAGGCTCCTCAGAGAAGGAAGGTAATTTTGATAAAACTATACTAAATATGTCAGAAAATAATTGATTAAATACAATGTTTTGTGGCCTCCTGCATCGCAATGCTAGCTGTGCCACCAGAAACTCTGGGTTTCGAGTCCAGGCTCTGTCGCAGTCGGCCGTGACCGGGAGGTCCATGGGGTGACGCACAATTGGCCTAGCGCCGTCTGGGTTAGGGAGGGTTTGGCTTGGATATCCTTGTCTCATCGTGCACTAGTGACTCCTGTGGCGCAGTGCTTGCTGACAAGGTCGCTAGGGACACAGTGTTTCCTCCGACACATTGGTGCCGGAGGTGTTAAGAAGCAGTGTGGCTTGGTTGGGTTGTGTTTCGGAGGATGCATGTCTCTCCCGAGCCCGTACGGGAGATGTAGCGATGAGACAAGATAGTAACTACTAAAAACAATTGGATACCACAAAATTGGGGTGAAAAAAGGGGGTAAAATTCTAAAAAATATATGTTTTGTAATGAAGGTTCGACCGCATTGTCTGGGCCAGGATACAAGACATTTCTGGACTTGTTGTGCTCACTTGAACAGGTAGGTCCTTTTGTCATCAAAGCCTGTCATTCTCTGGCTTTATGGAGCTTTCAAGACAACTGGGAACTGGGAAAGAAAACAAGGTCAAATCATGATGACGTCAGTGACCTTCAGGTTGTAGCTCTAGAAAGAGGCCAGAGTTCCCAACTTGGATGACCGTTCAAAATCTATTTTCAGTCGGAAACTCTTTTTCCCCGAGTTCCCAGCTGTCTTGAACTCAATGATGTCAGATTTCCCAGTTCAGAGTAAATAGTTGTTTTAAAATCATCCTGGATGAAAAGAGACCCTTAAACACAGACTTGGGACCACTCCACTGAATAGCAGGCCTGTGATTGCTTTGCCATGCTTGCAGTTAACCACTGATTCCTCCCAAACCACTCATTGTTTAATTTGCCATTTCCAACTTGTTGTGTAATGTTTATGAGCAACGACACGTTTCTATATCTATAATTTCTCTTCATAAGACAAGGATGGAAAAGGATTGAAAAGTATTGAAAAGGATTTGCCAGTAGATTGTCGACTTGAGTTATGATGATGACCGCTAGCTTACTAGCTAAGAATTTGACACTGTGTCATGTTCAGACGGGTTCAAGGCAAAGGCTGGAAGATGAGAAGGCAGCAAGCACGACAAGAGGATCCAGAGATCTTTCACAGGAGGAGGCGCGGGTGCAGGGCACTCCGGATGTTAGGTACACCTTCAAGGCACTGTAAGAGTCAATTCATGATAACATCAAGTCTCAGATAGCACAGAGATACTAAAGCCTGGACAGCATGCGATTCCCGAAGTTGTTAGATAAAAGTACATTTGATTCATTAAAAGAGAAAATGCCTCAGATGATCTTCCATCCTCGGTCCACACATATACCCCGGGTCTTCCATCCTCGGTCCACACATATACCCCGGGTCTTCCATCCTCGGTCCACACATATACCCTGGGTCTTCCATCCTCGGTCCACACATATACCCCGGGTCTTCTCTCCTCGGTCCACACATATACCCCGGGTCTTCCATCCTCGGTCCACACATATACCCCGGGTCTTCTCTCCTCGGTCCACACATATACCCCGGGTCTTCCATCCTCGGTCCACACATATACCCCGGGTCTTCCATCCTCGGTCCACACATATACCCCGGGTCTTCCATCCTCGGTCCACACATATACCCTGGGTCTTCCATCCTCCTGAATGTTTCATGTCACCAGCCTCCCCGCCCGTAAGAAATATGTTTCCCATGCAAATAAAGCCCCTTCAATTGAATTGAAATGTATTTGAGAGAGAGAGAGAACTCCAAAGCCACATCATGAGGCAGGAAGTGAGTTTGGAATAACATTACAATGCTTTTCAGAGTGGCCACAGCCATCTATGACAGGTTCTCGCTCTAAATTCAATTCAATTCAAGCTTTATTGGCAACATGTGTTTACACCGCCAGAGCAAGTGAACTAGATAATAAACAAAAGTGAAAATAAACAACAAAAATGAACAGTAAACATTGCACTCACAAAAGACATTTCAAATGTCATATGTCTATATACAGTGTTGTAACGATGTGCAAATAGTTCAAGTACAAAAGGAAAAAATAAATAAGCATAAATATGGGTTGTATTTAGAATGGCGTTTGTTCTTCACTGGTTGCTCTTTTCTCGTGGCAACAGGTCACAAGTATTGCTGCTGTGATGTCACACTGTGGTATTTCACCCAGTAGATATGGGAGTTTATCAAAATTACTTTTGTTTTTTAATTATTTGTGGGTCTGTGTAATCTGAGGGAAATATGTGTCTCTAATATGTGTCATATATTTGGCAGGAGGTTTAAGAAGTGCAGCTCAGTTTCCACCTAATTTTGTGGTCAGTGTGCACGTATCCTGTCTTCTCTTGAGAGCCATGTCTGCCTACGGCGGCCTTTCTCAATAGCAAGGCTATGCTCATTAAGTCTGTACATAGTCAAAGCTTTCCTTCAGTTTGGGTCAGTCACAGTGGTCAGGTATTCTGCCACTGTGTACTCTCTGTTTAGGATTAGTTTGCCTTTGGCCTAGATTTTTGTTTATTCTTTCCAATGTGTCAAGTAATTATCTTTTTGTTTTCTCATGATTTGGTTGGGTCTAATTGTGTTGCTGTCCTGGGGCTCTGTGGGGTGTGTTCGTGTTTGTGAACAGAGCCCCAGGACCAGCCAGGTTAATTTTTCTGTAGGTGATGGCTTTGTTATGGAAGGTTTGGGAATCACTTCCTTTTAAGTGGTTGTAGAATTTAACGGCTCTTTTCTGGATTTTGATAATTAGTGGCTATCGGCCTAATTCTGCTCTGCATGCATTATTTGGTGTTTAATGTTGTACACGGATGATATTTATGCAGAGTCTCAATTTGGTGTTGATCGCATTTTGGGAATTCTTGGTTGGTGAGCGGACCCCAGACCTCCCAACCATAAAGGGAAATGGGTTCTATAATGGATTTAGATATTTTTTGCCAGATCCTGATTGGTCGAATTGTATGTTTCTTTTGATGTACGTATCGTTTGTTGTGTGCTCTGGGGCAACGGTGTCTAGATGGAATTTGTATTTGTCGTCCTGGCAACTGGACCTTTTTTGGAACACCGTTATTTTGAGACTGAGATTTACTGTCAGGTCTGACAGAATCTGTGCAGAAGATCTAGGTGCTCCTTGTTGCTCAAGGTTGGGGACAGACGCACCAGATTCTAGTAGGGTGAGGCCGGGTGCTGTTGACTGTTCTAGTGCCAATTTGCAGATATATACAGTTGAAGTCGGAGGTTTACATACACTTAGGTTGGAGTCATTAAAACTCGTTTTTCAACCACTCCACAAATTTCTTGTTAACAAACTATAGTTTTGGCAAGTCGGTTAGGACATCTACTTTGTGCATGACACAAGTAATTTCTCCAACAATTGTTTACAGACAGATTAGTTAATTTATAATTCACTGTTTGGAGGAAAAAGGGGGAGGCTTGCTAGCCGATGAACACCATACCAACTGTGAAGCATGGGGGTGGCAGCATCATGTTGTGGGGGTACTTTGCTACAGGAGGGACTGGTGCACTTCACAGAATAGATGACATCATGAGGATGGTAAAATTATGTGGATATTTTGAAGCAACATCTCAAGACATCAGTCAGGAAGTTAAAGCTTGGTTGCAAATGGGTCTTCCAAATGGACAATGACCCCGAGCATACTTCCAAAGTTGTGGCAAAATGGCTTATGGACAACAAGGTCAAGGTATTGGAGTGGCCATCACAAAGCCCTGACCTCAATCCTATAGAAAATGTGTGGGCAGAACTGAAAAAGCGTGTTCGAGCAAGGAGGCCTACAAACCTGACTCAGTTACACCCGCTCTGTCAGGATGAATGGGCCAAAACTCACCCAACTTATTGTGGGAAGCTTGTAGAAACGTTTGACCCAAGTTAAACAATTTAAAGGCAATGCTACCAAACACTAATTGAGTGTATGTAAACTTCTGACCCACTGGGAATGTGATGAAAGAAATAAAAGCTTAAATAAATCATTCTCTCTACTATTATTCTGACATTTCACATTCTTAAAATAAAGCGGTGATCCTAACTGACCTGAGACAGGGAATTTTTACTAGGATAAAATGTATTGAGTTTAAATGTATTTGGCTAAGGTGTATGTAAACTTCCGATTTCAACTCTAATTGGAGAATCCAGTGGGTTCTGGTAGTCTTTAATAGTTGATTCTAAGATTTGTATTTGATCATATACTGTATATGTTTTTGCTGTCTGATCTTTGTGAAGGCTCAGGTTTTCTGGGTCTCTATGTTTTTGGTTGGATAGGTTTCTCAATTTCTTTCTTCGGTTTTTGCATTCTTCATCAAACCATTTGTCATTGTTGTAAATTTTCTTAGGTTTTCTGATTTGATAGGGAAGTTGAGAGGTCAAATATACACTAACGTTCAAAAGTTTGGGGTCACTTAGAAATGTCCTTGTTTTTCAAAGAAAAGCACATTTCTTGTCCATTAAAATAACATCAAATTGATCAGAAATACAGTGTAGACATTGTTAATGTTGTAAATGAGAATTGTAACTGGAAACGGCTGATTTTTAATGGAATATCTACATAGGCGTACAGAGGCCCATTATCAGCAACCATCACTACTGTGTTCCAATGGCATGTTGTGTTAGCTAATCCAAGTTTATTATTTTAAAAAGGCTAATTGATCATTAGAAAAGCCTTTTGCAATTATGTTAGCACAGCTGAAAACTGTTGTTCTGATTTAAAGAATCAATAAAACTGGCCTTCTTTAAACTAGTTGAGTATCTGGAGCATCAGCATTTCTGGGTTCGATTACAGGCTCAAAATGGCCAGAAACAAATAACTTTCTTCTGAAACTCATCAGTCTATTCTTGTTCTGAGAAATGAAGGCTATTCCATGGGAGAAATTGCAAAGAGACCGAAGATCTCATACAACACATTGTACTCCCTTCACAGTACAGCACAAACTGGCTCTAACCAGAATAGAAAGAGGAGTGGGAGGCCCCGGTGCACAACTGAGCAAGAGGACAAGTACATTAGAGTGTCTAGTTTGAGAAACAGATGCCTCCCAAGTCCTCAACTGGCAGCTTAATTAAATAGTACCCGGAAAACACCAGTCTCAACGTCAACAGCGGAGAGGCGACTCTGGGATGCTGGCCTTCTAGGCAGTTTTGCAAAGAAAAATCCATTGATCTCAGACTGGCCAATAAAAAGAAAAGATTAAGATGGGGAAAAAGAACACAGACACTGGACAGAGGAACTCTGCCTAGAAGGCCAGCATCCAGGAGTCGCCTCTCCACATCTGCATTGCTTTGCGTTTATGGTTTTTGTATGAACACTTAGTGTCGTCTGCTGATGTCAGGGCTTTACTACAAATGCAAAGAGGAAAGAGTATAACTGTTCAGTTGAACCACTGAATCACAACCGTCTGTGATGGAGAGTTGAGGGACCTCTGGGGTCAGCTGAAGGTAGAGAGCTAGTCTCGGGTAACCAGACATCACACCGTAAACATTCTGGGGTTTTGGGCTAGTACAGAACCCGACGCCATTCACTGTAGGTTCTAATGTAAACAGACATCAGGCTGTTAGTGGACTAACTCACTGTGAGAGAAAATAAACGTTTGTAATAGAGCCTTAAGGTGGTAGCGAACCTTTAGCCCTTACGGAGTAAACAGTAGGGAACAGACTGCCTCACCTCCAACGAACTGTATCCCCCCGGCCACACGTCCGACGGTCCTGGAGATGAGGTCAGAGATGCAACATCCCATGAGGGCTGTGAGGGCCACCAGGAGCAGCAGACCACAGCCCACGCCCGTCACCACCGTACAGATCCTCCACTCCAGACTAGGTATCCCCTGGAAGGAAGCATAGCGCCCACACTGCTCCAGGATCACTGTGGCCTGGCTCTCCTCGTCGCGCACCGGGTACGAGCACCGTCGGAAGGTGCCGAACGAGACCGGCTTGTCCATCTGGGAACCGAGCAGCCAGTAAGGCATGAAGAAGCCGACACAGGAGGCCGCGGCGCAGAGCAGGGAGAGGAGGGTCCAGATTACACCGGCACAGGTCAGGCTGGAGGCCATGGCGATTGATGGGTAAAAAGTTCACTATTATATAACTAGAAGACTAAGTTGCCAGAATAGACAAAAAAAAAAGGAGATTTAGCTTTTGTTGAGCTCTTGACTCCACCACTGACTACCAGCATGTCTCTGTCTCTCCCCTCGTACTGACTGACTTCTGTCCCCTGCGGAGAGAGAGAGAGAGAGAGAGACAGAGAGAGAGAGAGAGAGAGAGAGAGAGAGAGAGAGAGAGAGAGAGACAGAGAGAGAGAGAGAGACAGAGAGAGAGAGAGAGAGAGAGAGAGTAGACTGTAAAAAATAGAGACTCAAAACATCATGATTGTGTAATGAAACCATTAAAAGCAGTGCACCTAATCTGAGATCTGGTGTTTGAAGGGTGTTTGAACGTAAACCCAATGTAAGTGATATGTTACACAGAAAACGTTTACTGAACAAAAATATTAACGAAACATGCAACAATTTCTACAATTTTACTGAGTTACAGTTCATACAATCAGTCAATTAAAATACATTCATTAGGGCCTAATCTGTGGATTTCACATGACTGAGCAGGGGTGCAGCCATTGGTGGGCCTTGGAGGGCATAGGCCCACCCACTTGGCAGCAAGGCCAACCACTGGAGAGCCAGGCCCAGCCAATCAGAATGAGTTTTCCCCCACAAAAGGGCTTTATTACAGACAAAAATACTCTCCTCAGCACTTTTACTTGAGTCATTTTCTATTTCTATTTTCTATTTTCTTTTAGTCAAGTATGACAATTGGGTCATACTTTTCACCACTGCCATTTTAGCCTTTAGCCTGTAGCTTCGGCCATTTTAGCCTTTAGCCTGTAGCTTCGGCCCTTTTAGCCTTTAGCCTGTAGCTTCGGCCCTTTTAGCCTTTAGCCTGTAGCTTCGGCCCTTTTAGCCTTTAGCCTGTAGCTTCGGCCCTTTTAGCCTTTAGCCTGTAGCTTCGGCACTTTTAGCCTTTAGCCTGTAGCTTCGGCCATTTTAGCCTTTAGCCTGTAGCTTCGGCCCTTTTAGCCTTTAGCCTGTAGCTTCGGCCCTTTTAGCCTTTAGCCTGTAGCTTCGGCCCTTTTAGCCTTTAGCCTGTAGCTTCGGCCCTTTTAGCCTTTAGCCTGTAGCTTCGGCCCTTTTAGCCTTTAGCCTGTAGCTTCGGCCCTTTTAGCCTTTAGCCTGTAGCTTCGGCCCTTTTAGCCTTTAGCCTGTAGCTTCGGCCCTTTTAGCCTTTAGCCTGTAGCTTCGGCCCTTTTAGCCTTTAGCCTGTAGCTTCGGCCCTTTTAGCCTTTAGCCTGTAGCTTCGGCCCTTTTAGCCTTTAGCCTGTAGCTTCGGCACTTTTAGCCTTTAGCCTGTAGCTTCGGCACTTTTAGCCTTTAGCCTGTAGCTTCGGCCATTTTAGCCTTTAGCCTGTAGCTTCGGCCCTTTTAGCCTTTAGCCTGTAGCTTCGGCCCTTTTAGCCTTTAGCCTGTAGCTTCGGCCTACCACACCACGTTACCGCATCCCACCTTTGACCAGCTTCATTCATGTATATATATATATATAATATGCATTTTGCATATTGCTTTTGATATGTTTAATCATTGTACAGTATATTCATATTGCAATGTATTAATATTAAATCAGTTAATAACTTAATTACAGAATAATAATAATCATAATAATAACCATTTCTCTCCCTGCAGAAAACATATATATATATACATACTACGTTACCCACAGGCTGGCCAATCCTAACCACAGCCATTCAAGACAAGCCAATCACAGACTAATGTCAAATGAACTGTCAATCAATACATCTGAACAACCTTCCCATGTACAGTCATGACTCAGGTCAGCGACATCATCGCTACTGCTAACATTAGTGCTACTGCTAACATTAGTACTACTGCTAACATTAGTGCTACTGCTAACATTAGTGCTACTGCTAACATTAGTACTACTGCTAACATTAGTGCTACTGCTAACATTAGTGCTACTGCTAACATTAGTGCTACTGCTAACATTAGTGCTACTGCTAATATTAGTACTACTGCTAACATTAGTGCTACTGCTAACATTAGTGCTACTGCTAACATTAGTGCTACTGCTAACATTAGTGCTACTGCTAATATTAGTACTACTGCTAACATTAGTGCTACTGCTAACATTAGTGCTACTGCTAACATTAGTGCTACTGCTAACATTAGTGCTACTGCTAACATTAGTGCTACTGCTAACAGTAGTGCTACTGCTAACATTAGCAGTCATTGCCTGTATCCCATGAATTTGAAATATAATGCCATATGTCCCTTGACTTTGAAGAATGTGAATATGATAAATACCTTCCAGATCTTTGAACAGTCTTAGTTTATCAATATAAAAATGGGAATGGCCTGTTAATGCTTTGTTGTCATTCGATCATTTGAAGATAAAGCATTTTAATTGATAATTTACTATCCAGGGACAAACTTAGTCATTTGTATTTTCACAAAAACAATCATTTTTTCTGTATCCTTTTTTTTTAAAAGCATAAATCTGTACATTAGACCGTTTGGATTTGTCCAATGAGGAGTTTACCAGAACACCATATTAGAGCAGGGAACATACAAAAAGAGGGACTTCAATTTAACAGTGTTTAGAAGAAGGCTATCTAATTTCTTCTTCTATTTTATTCTTCTAGTTTTCAACCTTTTTTTCCTGGTTAGTGCTCTCAGTCTTCTACACAACTCTTGATTAAGTGGTGTTACAACACACCATGGTATATTCCAGAACTCCTTAGGATGACCTTTTCTCAAATCTGTCTCATAACCAATATTCCCTGTAAGCTACGCATGGGCGCGCAGCTCCCCTGGGACTGCTGTGCAGAAGAAATATGAGCCCCTATAGAGAAGCACGGGATTGAACTTAACCTAACTTTCTAGAGTTTTCCCCCCTTTAGTTAACACTATCAACATGTCCCTTTACTGTGGGAATTGTGAATGAATCAACGCAAATATTAGCCACTTTCAATGCAACATACCGAAACAAAACGAACTTTGCAAGACTTAGTATGCAAAACAAACTATGCAAGAGTTTTGTTTTGTTGTAGGCACAACGCATCAGAGTAGGATTCTATTGCATTGACACACACGACTCAGCCCGTACTCTACACAGACCAGTGCGGCATAACCAATCAGAGATGCAATAGGCCTATATGCAAATAGACCATTGCCATATATGGATGTGTGCCATTCACTGTGAACTGGACTGTGTTCACAGCATGAGCGGTCGTGAATAGATGAGCTTGTTTTGAGATCAAACTGAGAGCTGCATGTAGCCGCGTGTCCACATTTGTTCATATCCTTTGCTAGTTAGTGAGTTATTAGCCCAGTTATAAACCATTTGTGGTCAGCAGTGGGTGAGTGATTGCTTCTTACAAGAGCACAAGACATCTTTGAAAAGAGAGTCAGGTAAAGAGCATTTTTTTTATTATTAAAAGGGGCAGTGTTGTATTTTGAGAAAGGCTTGGATAAGCTACGTAGTCAATAAACAGAGTTTTGTCTGATTATCTATAATAATGGCATGGGCATAATAATGCATTTAATTTTGTAAAGTGGTTTCTTACATCAAACAACACAACATGTTCAGTCTCCACCTTGTCTGAAGGACAAGTGGAGAAACAGGTTAAAGGTCAAGCCCTGCATGAATTTTTTTTCTTTCAAAAGTCTCATGGAATGTAGGTCTACATTGAACACCATACTTTGGCTGCTACTGTAGTCTGAATGATAGAACAGCTATTCCCATGTTAAAATGTAGGGTTCACAATTTTGGATAATCTTGCTTTGGTCCAGTGGGCCCGATGAATGAGTTTGCATTGAATGAGGCCGTGTCGAGCGCAGATAGAAGAGCTATGTAACCCTTTTGAGAGCCCCTTCCCACAGTTCATCAGATATGTCCTCACCCAGTTCCTCCTCCCATGAGCATTTAATACTGTTCAATGAGATGACTTGTAGTGAGCAAATTTGACTATAGATTATTGACAAGGTGCCTTTCAGAGTAGGAAGTGGGATAAGAAATGTGTCGAACCGTGTTTCACCAGGAAGGGTGAGGAATTCCTGGATCTATGCTGCGGATGTAACTCCGGACTAGTGAGAACCTAAAAATAATTATGTCTGGGGAGACCAAATTTAGCTGATAATTGTTCAAACGTACTAAATGTATTGTTAGTATACAGCTCTCTGAATCTTTTAATAGCGAGACTAGACCATGTTGAGAAGGCACCATCAATCAACCATAGATGGGGGGAAAAGCTGTTGGAAGCCAAGGATGTAGAATGAGTTTCCCTATCGCTCCTGAGTTAGTGACCGAATGTATATATTTAACCTTGCAAAATTGTATATATTTCTGTTTGGTGAGATCCATAAACAATTCAGATCAAGTCTGAAAATGTAACTTAAAGCGAGTACAATCTCAGTGTTCACAGTAGCCGCACGTTGGAAGATGCACAGAATTATCATAACGTTCGAGTTTGCGCTCAGCAGACCCGAAAATTGTTGAGTGGCACATTTTTTTTTGAGTGAACATTGCTCATTACTCCTTAAACCCATGTTTCAAAACTGCAGAAAAGCTAAAGTTTTATCTCCTTACAGTTGGTGGCAGCTCAGTTGCCACTATTTTAAGTGTTACAAAACACTTAATTTTAACAGTGCAGGCTAGAACAGCATCATGCATTCATGCCAAGTTCACGTGCTAGTCGGAACTTGGAAACTCTGAAATGTACAACTTGCTTACTGGTTGAACACGGCAGGTGTATAACTACAGCCAGTTTCAAGGAGCGGGACACTAATCTGGACGTTTATAAGAAATCCCGCTACGACCTCTGATGAGCCATCAAACAGTCAAAACATCAATACAGGATTAAGATTGAATTCTACTACGATGGCTCTGACGCTAGTCGGATGTGGCAGGGCTTGCAAACCATCAAGAATTACAAAGGGAAACCCAGCCGCGAGCTGTCCAGTGATGCGAACCTACCAGGCGAGCTAAATTCCACCTGCTCACTTCGAGGCAAGCAACACTGAACCATGCATGAGAGCACCAGCTGTTCTGGATGACTGTGTGATCAAACTCTACGTAGCCGATGTGAGTAAGATCTCTAAACAAGTTAACATTCACAAGGCCATGGGGCCAGATAAATTACCAGGACGCGTACTCAGCAATGCGCTGACCAGCTGGCGCTGTCTTCAATTACATTTTCAACCTCTCCCTGACCCAGTCTGTAATAGCCCCGTTTCAAGCAGACCACCATAGTCCCTGTGCCAAGAACGCCAAAGTAACCTGTCTATATATTGCCCTGTAGCACTCACATCTGTAGCCATGAAGTGCTTTGAAAGGCTGGTCATGGCTCACATCAACACCAATCATCCCAGACACCCTGGACCCACTCTAATTCGCATACCGCCTCAACAGATCCACAGATTGAGCAATCTGTACTTCTCTCCACAATGCCCTCCCCCACTTGGACAAAAGGAACACCTATGTGAGAATGCTGTTAATTTATTATAGCTCAGCGTTCAACACCATAGTGCCCACCAAGCTCATCACTAAGCTCGGGAACCTGGGACTTCCTGACAGGCCGCCCCAAGGTGGTGAGGGTTGGCAACAGCACATCCGCCACGCTGACACTCAACATGGATAAGATGGCAGAGCTGAGGGCGAGTGGGCGTCTTGCCGGTTCCTGCTCAACTTGCTTTTTTATGGCTATTTTTTGTCAATTTTTACTTTGTTTGCTCAGAATGTTCGTGCAAATATTTCCTACGACCGACAAACACTTCTGGAACATGAATCGGAAGCTACACACTTATCTCTCAGCACCCCAGAGCTGGAATACAACATTAACTCCTTTGTTTCACGCACAGCGGTCATTTCCTGTTGCTCCTGATCAAGATGACCTAAGGCAGCGCCGGCGACGAAGATGAGGAATCAAAGGGGGACTCCAAGCTGAAAAGACAGGCTACACAGCCTCCTCTTCCTAGTAACCTGATAGTTTATGTTCCATTGATGAGACATTAACCAATGTGAACTCAGAGCAAGGCTTCAATCGCAGAAGGCCATCAAGGAATGGTGTGACTTTGTTTTTACTGAGACGTGGCTTTACGGACCATACGCTCAACCAGAAGGTCAACTCTGCTATTCAACCAGAAGGCTTCTCAATATTACAAATGGATTGCACGGCGGCTTCTGGTAAGAGTCTGGGGGATCAATTCCTGGTGTACCGAATTTGAAAACATTGCGAGCTCCTGTTCACCTGACCTGGAGTCTTGACGCTAAAATGCAGACCCCACTATATGTCGAGGGAATGCACTTGTGTTATTATCACAGCAAGCAAACACCAAGGCGGCTCTTAGCGAACTGTACAAGATCATTAGTCAGGAAAAAATCCTCTCACCAGGAAGCAATCTTCATTTTAGCGGTGACTTTAACCAAGCCTGTCTAAAACCATTTTTCCCAAAATATCACCAACATGTAGAATTCAGAGAGCTTGACAATGTATACACAAACATCTGTGACGTGCCCCCGCATCTGCCAATCAGATCATGTCTCTCTGTTCTTAATCCCCGCCTACAAGCAGCAACTCAAGAGGAAGGCACCAACACAAGGAATAGTGAGGCGCTGGACAGAGGAGGCAGACTCAATGCTGCAGGACTGTTTTGAGAATACTGAGTGGAATACGTTCAAACTCATCCACCCAGGACTCATCCATCAACATTGTGGAATATACATAGTCAGTTACAGGCTTCAATAGGAAATGTGTTGATGACGTTGTGCCCACAATAACAATCCAGACATACCACCAACCATAGCCGTACCATGCTGAGAGCCCGTACTGCAGCAGTAACAATGTCAGCAGAATGAACCCAGATGACTCGTACAAGGCAAGCAGGTATAAGCTCCGCAAATTCAAAAAGACAATACAGTCTCAAACTTGAATTGATGTTCGACAACTCAAAGACTTGCGTTGCATGTGGCAAGGACTACAGACTATCACAAGACTACAAAGGCAAATCCATCTGTGCGGTTCCCACCGAAGCCTCCCTCCCCAGACGAGCTTAACACATTCTATGCTCGCTTCGAAGGCAGACAATACCGAGCCATTCAGGAAGACTCTCGCTGTTCCGGATGACCAGGTGCTTTCAGTCTCCGAGGCTGACGTGAGGAAAACTCTCAAATAGAGTGAATACTCACAAAGCCGTCGGCCCAGATAGCATCCTTGGCCGCATCTTTAGAGTGTGTGCTGAACATCTTCGATCTGTCCCTGTTCAAGGCTGTAGTCCCCACCTGCTTTAAGGAGACCACCATTGTCCCAGTGCCCCAAAAAAACATGGTGACATGCCCATATGACTATCGCCCCGTCGCGCTAACCTCGGGCTTCCTGCAGTGCTTACAGAGGCTGGTCATGACCTAAGGCCAGCAAGCCAGACACCCTGGACCCACTCCAATATGCCTACCGCTCCAACAGATCCACAGAAGATCCCATTTCCATCGCTGGTCACACGGCCGTAACACATCTGGACAAGAGGGACACCTATGTGAGAATGCTGTTCATTGACTACAATTCAGCCTTCAACACTATGGTTCCCTCCAAGTTCGACAGCAAGCTCAGAGCCCTGGGTCTGGACACCACCCTCTGCAACTGGATACTGGACTTCCTGATGGGTAGACCACAGGCTGTGAGGATTGGCAACAACACCTCACATTGACCCTTAACACAGGTGCCCCCCAGGGGTGTGTCCTCAGTTCTCTGCTATACTCCCTGTTCACTATACTCCATGTTCACCCACGACTGCGTAGATTTGCATGACACCACCTCCATCATCAAGTTTGATGACGACACCAAGGTTATAGGCCTAATAACGAACAACGACGAGTCAGCCAATAGGGAGGAGGTAAGTGAACTGGCATTGTGGTGTCGTGACAACTACCTCTCCCCTCAAAGTCAGCAAAATAAAGGAGTTGATTGTTGACCTCAGGAAGCAGAGGATGCCCCTAATCCACATCAACGGGACTACAGTAGAGAGAGTCACAGGTTAAGTTCCTTGGCGTCCACATGGACCAACAACACAACCACTCTTGTCAAAAGGGCGCAACAGCGTCTCTACTTCTTAAGGCATGCCACCCTGGGTCCACCATGCCGCCCCGGGGTTCTCTCCAAATAGTACCACTGCAACATCGAGAGCATACTGACTGGTTATATCACGGCCTGGTACAGGAATTGCTCCATCCACAAATGCAAGGCCCTACAACAGGTGGTAAAAACGTCCCAGTGATGTACTGGTCTGACCCACCCAGTGCCTGAGGAAGGTATGCAGCATCATCGAGGACCCCATACACCCCATTCCATGAGCTATTCTCTCCCTTACAGTCGGGCAGACGGTATCGGACTATGAGGTCTGATACCAACAGGTTCAAAGACAGTTTCTATCTACAAGTCATCAGACTGCTGAACACTTGAACCGGACTTACCACCTGCTCTGATTCTCTGCACCTTAGCACACATGCACTCACTCATGCACACACACACACACACACACACACATAATCATTCATGCTACACACACAACACAACTGCTGTATCACGCATAATCCCTTTCCGGCGCTCGAGGTCACCAGGCCACTCATTATTACGCACATCTGTCACCAGCACCTCATCAGACTCACCTGGACTCCATCATCTGCCTCATTACCTTCCCTATATCCATCACTCCCTTTGGTTCTTTCCTGCCTCCTCCCTATATCTGTCACTCCCTTTGGTTCTTTCTGTCTGATTACCTTCCCTATATCTGTCACTCCCTTTGGTTCTTCCTACCTGATTACCTTCCCTATATCTGTCACTCCCTTTAGTTCTTTCCTGCCTCCTCCCTATATCTGTCACTCCCTTTGGTTCTTCCTACCTGATTACCTTCCCTATATCTGTCACTCCCTTTGGTTATTTCTGTCTGATTACCTTCCCTATATCGGTCACTCCCTTTGGTTCTTTCCTGTCTGATTACCTTCCCTATATCTGTCACTCCCTTTGGTTCCTGCCTCCTCCCTATATCTGTCACTCCCTCTGGTTATTTCCTGCCTCCTCCCTATATCTGTCACTCCCTTTGGTTCCTGCCTCCTCCCTATATCTGTCACTCCCTTTGGTTCCTGCCTCCTCCCTATATCTGTCACTCCCTCTGGTTCTTTCCTGCCTCCTCCCTATATCTGTCACTCCCTTTGGTTCCTGCCTCCTCCCTATATCTGTCACTCCCTCTGGTTCTTTCCTGCCTCCTCCCTATATCTGTCACTCCCTTTGGTTCCTGCCTCCTCCCTATATCTGTCACTCCCTTTGGTTCTTTCCTCAGGCGTTATTGTTTCATGTCTGTGTTTCTTGTTTTGTTCCATGTGTTATTTATTATTAAAGTCACTTGATTCCCAACTCCCAGTGTTCAAGTTACACGCTGCTACCAGACTGTTATTATACTGCTCAATTTCTACACTTGCCCTTCATCTCCCCACTTCCCTGATACACGTGTAAATATTGGGACTATAAATTATGCCTTCCTGTATTATACTAATGAGAAAAAAATGTATTCTATTCTACTGAGACATTTACTTTATGTTCATATACTTAGTTTTATGATGACTTATTGTTGTTGCATTTTCGAGAAAGAACCTACAAACAAGCATTTTGTTGTACAATGTATACCATGCGTATCCCGTAGATACGACTAATAAAACTGGAAACACGGGGGCCCATCAGGGGTGCGTGCTTAGTCCCCTCCTGTACTCCCTGTTCACCAACGACTGTGGCAGTGCACGACTCCAACACCATCATTAAGTTTGCTGACGACACAGCGGTGATTGGCCTGATCACCGACAACGATGAGAAAGCCTATAAGGAGGAGGTCAGTGACATGGCAGTGTGGTGTTGCCAGGACAACAACCTCTCCCTCAACGTCAACAAGAGAAAGAAGCTGATGGTGGACTTCTATACCAAGCGGTGTCTGAGGAAGTCCCTAAAAAATTGTCAATGACTCCACCCACCCAAGTCATAGACTGTTCTCTCTGCTACCACACGGCAAACAGTACCGATGCACCAAGTCTGGAACCAACAGGCCCTGAAGAGCTTCTAACCCCCAAGCCATAAGACTGATAAATAGTTAACCAATAGCTACCCGGACTATCTACATTGACCCGTTTTGCACTAAAACTCTTTTGACTGCTGTTACTGTTTATTATCTATCCTGTTGCCTAGTCCCTTTATCCCTACCTATATGTACATATCTACCTTAATTACCTCGTACCCCTGCACATTGACTCGGTACTGGTACAGTATATAGCCAAGTTATTACCTCGTACCCCTGCACATCGACTAAGTACTGGTACTGTATATAGCCAAGTTATTACCTCGTACCCCTGCACATCGACTCAGTACTGGTACTGTATATAGCCAAGTTATTACCTCGTACCCTTGCACATCGACTCAGTACTGGTACCCCATGTATATAGCCAAGTTATTACCTCGTACCCCTGCACATCGACTCAGTACTGCTACCCCATGTATATAGCCAAGTTATTACCTCGTACCCCTGCACATCGACTCAGTACTGGTACTGTATATAGCCAAGTTATTACCTCGTACCCTTGCACATCGACTCAGTACTGGTACCCCATGTATATAGCCAAGTTATTACCTCGTACCCCTGCACATCGACTCAGTACTGCTACCCCATGTATATAGCCAAGTTATTACCTCGTACCCCTGCACATCGACTCAGTACTGGTACCCCATGTATATATCCATGTTATTACCTCGTACCCCTGCACATCGACTCAGTACTGGTACCCCATGTATATAGTCAAGTGATTACCTCGTACCCCTGCACATCGACTCAGTACTGGTACCCCATGTAAATAGCCAAGTTATTACCTCGTACCCCTGCACATCGACTCAGTACTGGTACAGTATATAGCCAAGTTATTACCTCGTACCCTTACACATTGACTCGGTACTGGTACAGTATATAGCCAAGTTATTACCTCGTACCCCTGCACATCTACTCAGTACTGGTACAGTATATAGCCAAGTTATTACCTTGTACCCCTGCACATCTACTCAGTACTGGTACAGTATATAGCCAAGTTATTACCTCGTACCCCTGCACATCTATCTACTCAGTACTGGTACCCCATGCATATAGCCAAGTTATTACCTCGTACCCCTGCACATCTATCTACTCAGTACTGGTACCCCATGCATATAGCCAAGTTATTACCTCGTACCCCTGCACATCTACTCAGTACTGGTACAGTATATAGCCAAGTTATTACCTTGTACCCCTGCACATCTACTCAGTACTGGTACAGTATATAGCCAAGTTATTACCTCGTACCCCTGCACATCTATCTACTCAGTACTGGTACCCCATGCATATAGCCAAGTTATTACCTCGTACCCTGCACATCGACTCAGTACTGGTACCCCATGTATATAGCCAAGTTATTACCTCGTACCCCTGCACATCGACTCAGTACTGGTACCCCATGCATATAGCCAAGTTATTACCTCGTACCCCTGCACATCTACTCAGTACTGGTACAGTATATAGCCAAGTTATTACCTCGTACCCCTGCACATCTACTCGGTACTGGTACAGTATATAGCCAAGTTATTACCTCGTACCCCTGCACATCTACTCGGTACTGGTACAGTATATAGCCAAGTTATTACCTCGTACCCCTGCACATCTACTCGGTACTGGTACAGTATATAGCCAAGTTATTACCTTGTACCCCTGCACATCTACTCAGTACTGGTACAGTATATAGCCAAGTTATTACCTCGTACCCCTGCACATCTACTCAGTACTGGTACAGTATATAGCCAAGTTATTACCTCGTACCCCTGCACATCTACTCAGTACTGGTACAGTATATAGCCAAGTTATTACCTCGTACCCCTGCACATCTACTCGGTACTGGTACAGTATATAGCCAGGCAGTCATTATTCATTGTGTATGTGTTCCTTGTGCTGTTATTTTTCTATTATTATTTTTTTTTCCATCTCTTCATTGTTGGGAAGGGCCTATAGGTAAGCATTTCACTGTTAGTCTACACATGTTGTTTACGAAGCATGTGAAAAATAACATTCGATTTGAGTTAGCAAGTCGGAAATGTCCGAGTTTTCTACCTCTGACTAGCAAGTGAACGCGGCATCATTCACAAAGAGCAAAAACACTGTTCCAAATAAATATGAAAAAGAGGCAAAATCATATGTGCTATTTACAAAATAAAATATGCAATGCATCTCACTTTATTCAAATCAATTCTCACACAACTTCAGCTTTCTGCGTGGGCAGAATTCTACCAAGCAGAGAGAAAGAGCACGCAAGACTGAGCGCATCAAAGACAATTGAGAATGTAACACAAAGGGGATTCATCGTTTTCTTCTTCCTTCCATTCCTCCCATAATTCATTCACAAATGCCTATTAATCTTGGTTTACGGTCTCCAATTCATTTTAGGTTTACAGTCTCCGGTGTAACGTAGCCAGCCTATTGGTTTGCAATACTGGCGAGATGATGATGCTCTGGTGAAGAACCCGTAATAATCACGAATAGGCGATAACTGTTCCTTACATTTTTACGCACACGAATGTAATTTGCACTAGACTAGTAGATTATTAAAATTACTTTGATACGCTATTTATCAAGTATGGTCAACTACTCCGGAGCCCGTATGGTGGAATGCACAGAGAAGCCCGTGTAGGACGTGAAGAGGGGGACGGGGACAAGCCTGTGTGACAAAACTGAACTCTACTCGGGTAAAGAATAAACAATATACAAGTCTAAGAATGTTTCCAAATACACGACAAAGTAAGACAGAAAAAGACAACTTAGCCTACATGATGAACGACTTGGTTGTTAGATTAGTCTTCTGGTCTTAATATCCCAATCGCGGAGAAAACCGAAAACTGAAACTAACTTCACAGATCGACAAACAAAAAAAATCCCAAAATAATTATCCCCAAAATAGGTAATGGTATCGGTAAAAAAAAAAAAAAGCTGTAACTTTCAGCGTTGATGAGCAATGTAGTAGTTGGCAATAGAGATCCCCAAATATGTTATCTTGCTGTGAGCAGTGAAAGAGCAACGCTGCGGACAGAGCTGGAGTTGGAGCTGACGGCTGCCGCGGAAACACATCCAGACTGCTGTGAGCGGAGAGTCTGTGAAACACGCTCTAGAGGGGAACATCAATCACACCAACGTCCATCCAGGGGCGGCCGTGCGGCTCCGAGTACTGCTGCCAGCGTGTAGTTCTAAAAACCGGAAATGACGAAGCATTTTCTACCATAGTTCGTTGGCCATAGAGCTCGCCAGCGTGTAGTCCTAAAAAGCGGAAATTATTTACCTGTGGTTCGTTCAGCCATTCATACCTGTAGACTAAGTTAATAGGGATTTTGGAATAAAGGCCTAAAATAAGGTTAATTAACACAGGATAATATCAGTCAGTTAACATATCCTTTAATAAGAATGACGCCTTTATGTGTTAAAAACAAACAAACACATATAATGCTTAAAATGGTCTGCTTACCAGCTTGAAGAAAAAACGTAAGGATGGGATATTGTTCTGCTCAATGCTGCAACCACATCTCTATAGCTGGAAGGTGTTCGTGTTTATAGGTTCCTGAATTATGTTGTCCATAGGACACTTTGGGTCCCGTCTGACAAGGTATACTAAGCCTGTTAGCGAGACATCAAAGGCATGCAACCTGAGGTGTAGTTTTATTTATTTACATGTTAGCACATTATTCAGTTTGTACTTGTTTTGATTAAGAGAAATGCTTCAAAATTCCCAAAATGGGATGTTGACTGATGAAGATTATCGCATTAGAACAAAACGTATAAGATCTCCCAAGCCGGTGTTAACTACAGACCTTATTTTCATAATTTATCCAAAAAAGCCTACAAAAAGTTCATTACTTGCCCCATAGGCTTTGGTCTACGAGCCATGGCGGAGTTAGGCTCTGTTAGTGCCTATAAAGATGTCATTATTTTTGCTCTATATACCAAAGATTATCTATTATATTGACACAATAGTCAAGTGACCGCTCTAAAAAAAAAATCCTCAAAGATGAAAGACAGGTGGGAGGAGGGGAGATCAGGTGGAAGGAACCCTTCTTGTCGATGAGAGGGAAGATACGCATGTGAACAACAGGCACAACTCCTAGATAAAGTCTTTTTTTTTTCTCTCAAAGTTGCTGAAATGCAATGTGCGTCCACTTATATGAGTGCATTTGTAACAACCTAACCTTTACTAAACTTCTATTCGATCGAATAAGCCTCACGTAGCAAATTAGCAATTACATTTTTTTGTTGGCCAAAATTGATGGGCGGAGTAAATCCTCTCGCTTCGTCTCTTCCTCTCTGTCTATAGTCCACTTGTATCATCTCTCTCTAAATTCAATGGCTTTATTGGCATGTGAAACATATTTTAACATTGGCAAAGCAATGAGGTAGAAAATAAACTGAAGTGTAATGAAACAAAAAATAAGTGTAAACATTACACTCACAAAAGTTCCTCTCTGTCTCTCTCTCTCTCTCTCTCTCTCTGTCTCTCTGTCTCTGTCTCTCTCTCTCTCTCTCTCTCTCTCTCTCTCTCTCTCTCTCTCTCTCTCTCTGTCTCTCTCTCCCCACCGCCCCACTCTCTCTCTCTCTCTCTCTCTCTCTCTCTCTCTCTCTCTCTCTCTCTCTCTCCCCTCACTCTCTCTCTCTCCCCCCACTCTCTCTCTCTCTCCTCTCTCCCCCCCCTCTCTCCCCCCCTCTCTCTCTCTGTCTCTCTCTCTCTCTCTCTCTCTCTCTCTCTCTCCCCCCCACTCTCTCTCTCTCTCTCCTCTCTCTCATCTCTCTCCCCCCCTCTCTCTCTCTCTCCTCTCTCCCCCCCCCTCTCTCTCTCCCCCCACTCTCTCTCTCTCTCTCTCCTCTCTCCCCCCCACTCTCTCTCTCTCTCTCTCTCTCTCTCTCTCTATCTCTCTCTCGCTCTCTCTCCCCTCACTCTCTCTCTCTCTCCCTCTCTATCTCTCCCCCCTCTCTCTCTCTCTCTCTCTCTCTCTCTCTCTCTGTCTCTCTCTCTCTCTCTCTCTCTCTCTCTCTCTCTCTCTTTGTCTCTCTCTCTCCCTCTCTCTCTCTCTACCTCTCTCTCTCTCACTAACCGCCTCTTCCTCACTCTCTCTCTTCATCTCTTTCTCTTCCTCTCTCAATTTCAATGTCAATCTCTCTCTCTTTCCTCCCACCTCTCTCTCCTAATCTCTCTCTCGCTCTCTCTCTCTCTCACACACACACACACACACACACACACACACACACACACACACACACACACACACACACACACACACACACACACACACACACATAAACACACACACACACACACACACACACACACACACACACACACACACACACATAAACACACACACACACACACACACACACACATAAACACACACACACACACACACATAAACACACACACACACACACACACATAAACACACACACACACACACATAAACACTTAAGAAACTTGAGATTGTGGAATTGAATGTCATTATAATGCAACATTGATTTCCTTTTTACGTTTTATTTCTAAATCAGAACTGGGCTATGGCAATGCCTTCTGATGGGCCTCCAACAATGCCTGTGTGTGTTTCACTGAAAAAGAGGCCAACCAATTTGACACAATGCTGATGAAAAATGCGTGTGTCAAGCTGGAGATCAGGCAGAGGGAGGATGCAGCAACCCAGTGGAGTTACAAAACCAAGATGAGAGAACATGGCTGTGAATTATTCACACAATATCTCTCTCTATTTTTTTTCGTGCTTCATTCTATAGCTAGAGGACTCCTGATATCTCCTAGAGTGATACGTATCATTTTTTTTGTTGTCTTTATCTGTTGTGGTCTAGTACTGTCTTTTTTTTTGCTAGCTAGGACCATCTACTTTAAGTGCTGCCTGTCATCCCAGTGGCTTACTTGTAGTGTGAACTGCTACTGTAACTGCTTATAATTTGAGACTAGTTGTTGACACATCAACAAGGATCAAGGGGCCGTGCAATTTGTGACTTGTTTTGTTCTTTTTGTAGCTTTGTCAACTATGTGTTTTATATCTGTTTTCACTTCTCCCTGTAGGTTCATCAACTAGCTTCAGCCAGGGGCGTTTAAAAAAATTAATAATTATTGAGCAGATTGTCTGGGAGCCGGAATGTTATTAAAAATAATTTGTTGACTGCAAATTGACCGCAATTAAGCCCAAACATATATAATATTTGACTAAAACGTCATCATTTCAAATCATCATCATTTTTGTTGTTGTAATTTGTACATTTTCTGCTCAGAAAACCAGTTGGGGAACCCTGATGTTGTACCCTGTTGTACCCTGTCGTACCCTGTCGTACCCTGTTGTACCCACAACCCATGTGGAATTCTAGGTCTCTTTTGGAACTGCTGATCTGCGGTCAAGAACGCGGAGTTCATCTCAGCCTAAGCTGCACTTCAGTCCCTTGACTTGTTTGTCCCTGACGGAGACATGCATCACCCCAGAGAACACTGCTACTCCAGCTGCTCTTCCTTCATCTGACAACGTTTTCTCTCATAGTCCGTGAGCATCTGGTCGTCGCGGTGGTGGCACAGGTCTACTCATTTCTCCTCCCTCTCTCACCTGTTCATAGCCTCATTTTAATTCCATGCTGTCGCTGTCACTTGTTCACACAAGCTTAACATTATTGTCGTCTATCGCCCACCAGGTGCCCTTCTTTCCAACTCTCTCTTTCCCCTCCCTGCCTCTTTTCACCTCCCCCTTTCTACCCCCCTCCAACTCACAAGGCAGGCAATACGCATGACCTCATCTTTACTAGAGGCTGTTCTCCTACTAATCTCACTGTAACCCCCTCCAGGTCTTTGATCTCCTACTTATCTCACTGTAACCCCCCCCCCCCCCCCAGGTCTCTGTTCTCCTACTAATCGCACTGTAACCCCTTCCAGGTCTCTGTTCTCCTACTAATCTCACTGTAACCCCCCTCCAACTCACAAGGCAGGCAATACGCATAACCTCATCTTTACTAGAGGCTGTTCTCCTACTTATCTCACTGTAACCCCCACCCCCCCTCCACGTCTCTGTTCTCCTACTTATCTCACTGTAACCCCCCTCCATGTCTCTGTTCTCCTACTAATCTCACTGTGATCCCCCTCCAGGTCTCTGTTCTCCTACTAATCTCACTGTAAACCCCTCCAACACACAAGACAGGCAATACGCATGACCTCATCTTTACAAGAGGCTGTTCTCCTACTCATTTCACTGTAACCCCCCTCCAGGTCTCTGTTCTCCTACTAATCTCACTGTAAACCCCTCCAACACACAAGACAGGCAATACGCATGACCTCATCTTTACAAGAGGCTGTTCTCCTACTCATTTCACTGTAACCCCCCTCCAGGTCTCTGTTCTCCTACTAATCTCACTGTGATCCCCCTCCAGGTCTCTGTTCTCCTACTAATCTCACTGTGATCCACCTCCAGGTCTCTGTTCTCCTACTTATCTCACTGTAACCCCCCTCCATGTCTCTGTTCTCCTACTCATTTCACTGTAACCCCCCTCCAGGTCTCTGTTCTCCTACTAATCTCACTGTGATCCCCCTCCAGGTCTCTGTTATCCTACTAATCTCACTGTGATCCCCCTCCAGGTCTCTGTTCTCCTACTAATCTCACTGTAACCCCCCTCCATGTCTCTGTTCTCCTACTAATCTCACTGTAACCCCACTCCAGGTCTCTGTTCTCCTACTAATCTCACTGTAACCCCCCCTCCAGGTCTCTGTTCTCCTACTAATCTCACTGTAACCCCCCTCCAACTCACAAGGCAGGCAATACGCATAACCTCATCTTTACTAGAGGCTGTTCTCCTACTTATCTCACTGTAACCCCCAACCCCCCCTCCACGTCTCTGTTCTCCTACTTATCTCACTGTAACCCCCCTCCATGTCTCTGTTCTCCTACTCATCTCACTGTGATCCCCCTCCAGGTCTCTGTTCTCCTACTAATCTCACTGTAAACCCCTCCAACACACAAGACAGGCAATACGCATGACCTCTTCTTTACAAGAGGCTGTTCTCCTACTCATTTCACTGTAACCCCCCTCCACGTCTCTGTTCTCCTACTTATCTCACTGTAACCCCCCTCCATGTCTCTGTTCTCCTACTCATTTCACTGTAACTCCCCTCCAGGTCTCTGTTCTCCTACTCATTTCACTGTAACCCCCCTCCATGTCTCTGTTCTCCTACTCATTTCACTGTAACCCCCCTCCAGGTCTCTGTTCTCCTACTCATCTCACTGTAACCCCCCTCCAGGTCTCTGTTCTCCTACTCATTTCACTGTAACCCCCCTCCAGGTCTCTGTTCTCCTACTCATTTCACTGTAACCCCCCTCCAGGTCTCTGTTCTCCTACTCATTTCACTGTAACCCCCCTCCACGCCTTTTTTCTCCTACTCATTTCACTGTAACCCCCCTCCAGGTCTCTGTTCTCCTACTCATTTCACTGTAACCCCCCTCCAGGTCTCTGTTCTCCTACTTATCTCACTGTGATCCCCCTCCAGGTCTCTGTTCTCCTACTAATCTCACTGTAACCCCCCTCCATGTCTCTGTTCTCCTACTAATCTCACTGTAACCCCACTCCAGGTCTCTGTTCTCCTACTAATCTCACTGTAACCCCCCCTCCAGGTCTCTGTTCTCCTACTAATCTCCCTGTAAACCCGCTCCAACTCACAAGGCAGGCAATACGCATAACCTCATATTTACTAGAGGCTGTTCTCCTACTTATCTCACTGTAACCCCCAACCCCCCCTCCACGTCTCTGTTCTCCTACTTATCTCACTGTAACCCCCCTCCATGTCTCTGTTCTCCTACTCATTTCACTGTAACCCCCCTCCAGGTCTCTGTTCTCCTACTCATTTCACTGTAACCCCCCTCCATGTCTCTGTTCTCCTACTCATTTCACTGTAACCCCCCTCCAGGTCTCTGTTCTCCTACTCATCTCACTGTAACCCCCCTCCAGGTCTCTGTTCTCCTACTCATTTCACTGTAACCCCCCTCCAGGTCTCTGTTCTCCTACTCATTTCACTGTAACCCCCCTCCAGGTCTCTGTTCTCCTACTCATTTCACTGTAACCCCCCTCCACGCCTTTTTTCTCCTACTCATTTCACTGTAACCCCCCTCCAGGTCTCTGTTCTCCTACTCATTTCACTGTAACCCCCCTCCAGGTCTCTGTTCTCCTACTCATTTCACTGTAACCCCCCTCCAGGTCTCTGTTCTCCTACTTATCTCACTGTGATCCCCCTCCAGGTCTCTGTTCTCCTACTAATCTCACTGTAACCCCCCTCCATGTCTCTGTTCTCCTACTAATCTCACTGTAACCCCACTCCAGGTCTCTGTTCTCCTACTAATCTCACTGTAACCCCCCCTCCAGGTCTCTGTTCTCCTACTAATCTCCCTGTAAACCCCCTCCAACTCACAAGGCAGGCAATACGCATAACCTCATATTTACTAGAGGCTGTTCTCCTACTTATCTCACTGTAACCCCCAACCCCCCCTCCACGTCTCTGTTCTCCTACTTATCTCACTGTAACCCCCCTCCATGTCTCTGTTCTCCTACTAATCTCACTGTGATCCCCCTCCAGGTCTCTGTTCTCCTACTAATCTCACTGTAAACCCCTCCAACACACAAGACAGGCAATACGCATGACCTCTTCTTTACAAGAGGCTGTTCTCCTACTCATTTCACTGTAACCCCCCTCCACGTCTCTGTTCTCCTACTTATCTCACTGTAACCCCCCTCCATGTCTCTGTTCTCCTACTCATTTCACTGTAACCCCCCTCCAGGTCTCTGTTCTCCTACTCATTTCACTGTAACCCCCCTCCATGTCTCTGTTCTCCTACTCATTTCCCTGTAACCCCCCTCCAGGTCTCTGTTCTCCTACTCATCTCACTGTAACCCCCCTCCAGGTCTCTGTTCTCCTACTCATTTCACTGTAACCCCCCTCCAGGTCTCTGTTCTCCTACTCATTTCACTGTAACCCCCCTCCAGGTCTCTGTTCTCCTACTCATTTCACTGTGACCCCCCTCCACGCCTTTTTTCTGCTACTCATTTCACTGTAACCCCCCTCCAGGTCTCTGTTCTCCTACTCATTTCACTGTAACCCCCCTCCAGGTCTCTGTTCTCCTACTTATCTCACTGTGATCCCCCTCCAGGTCTCTGTTCTCCTACTCATTTCACTGTAACCCCCTCCAGGTCTCTGATCACTACTGTGTTTCCTTTTTTGTCTCCCTTTCCTACAACCCTAACCACTCAGCCCCTCCCCGGATGGCCATGCGCCGCCACAATCTTTGCTCTTCTCTCCCAAAATCAGCTCCCCCCTGAGTCCCTGCCCATCTTCTAAAAACATCTGAAACCCTACCTCTTCAAACAGTATCTTAAATAATTCTCCACCTCTCCTCAACCCCCCCCCCCCCCCCCCCCCCCCCCCATTATTATTTTTAGAATGAATGAATTAAACCTGAACCAGCCTCCCCCTCCCCCGACTCTACTGATGGCAACACTATTGAGGAAAATTTAGCTTTCTCTGCAATTGATATGTGGTTGTCCCATTTAGCGGTCTTAAGATGAATGCACTCACTGTAGGTCGCTCTGGGTAAGAGCGTCTGCTAAATTACAAAAAAAATAAAATAATGAGAGAGAGAGAGAGAGAGAGAGAGAGAGAGAGAGAGAGAGAGAGAGAGACAGAGTAAGAGTGAGAGAGAGACAGAGAGAGAGAGACAGAGAGAGAGAGAGAGAGAGAGCGAGAGAGAGAGAGAGAGAGAGAGAGAGCGAGAGAGAGAGAGAGAGAGAAAGAGACAGAGAGAGAGAGAGACAGAGAGAGAGAGAGAGAGAGACAGAGAGAGAGAGAGAGAGACAGAGAGAGACAGAGAGAGAGAGAGAGAGAGAGAGAGAGAGAGAGAGACAGAGAGAGAGAGAGAGAGACAGAGAGAGACAGAGAGAGAGAGACAGAGAGAGAGAGAGAGAGAGAGAGACAGAGAGAGAGAGAGAGAGAGAGACCACTGAAAGTCATAACTCTGTTTCCCTCTGAGAGGTCTAGAGTGAACACAGAGCAGGACACAATCCAATTCCTCTACAATGTAATTTAATAAAAGCTGTGACTGTGTGACTGTCTATTTTTTAAAAAGTAATCCCATGTGTTTTCTTTGTTTACCTTGATGCTCTTTATGACCGCCATACTATATAACCAATATTAATTATATAATTTGTAAGGGGTTCATGCACACAACATAAATTGTTACTCTGTAATCGAATAATAAAATATACTACTGGTAATTATAAGGAATGTACTACACAAAGCAGGACTCATTTTGCCTTTGTGTTCTATGTATCTACCCGGACATTTATTGCCGACGCACCAAACATCTTCCTGGTTTGACGTGGAGAAGATTGTTTACAATGTCAGAGAATAAAGTCGAAATGTCAACTGAAACCGCTTTAATTCAAAACAGTGGCAATGTGCCTTGTCAGCAGAATAACCCACTGTCTAGGAAACTCAATAAAATTCTAGAGACCAGGCTAGATAATGACAAGGTAAGACCAAGTCGAGTCCTTCGTTGATGAAAATGACTGGTCAAGTCTCACCGCTAGCTAGGAGGAACGCATATGTAGCACTTGTGATCTTCTATCTAGCAAGCTAACCTTAGTAGCTAATTGATTTCTGTATTTCATTTGATATTTCATTCCTAATTGTTCAAAAGAGAGCATTAGTATTGACGTCTTTGTATAAGCACCAACGGGGGCTAACTCCGCCATGGCTCTTTATGAACGACTAAAATAAGGTCTGTGGTAAAAACGTATTCGTTTTGTTCGTCGACTGACGTGAATTTGGAAGTATTTATGTAGTCAAAACAAGAACATTAAAGCTTTGTAATTCATAAATGTTATGACTTATTATCGCATAGACCTTATTTACAGTATTTATCCAAAAACCCTCCAGAAAAACCTATTCATTTCTCCATAGGCTTTAATCAACGAGCCATGGCTAACTCATTTCAGTTTTTAAGGACTACAAACTGGCGAGCGCAACTACATTTTGTAGTAGAAACGGCGTGTAATTTATTTGCCAACTTCAGTTGATCCAGTGTTAGCCAACGTCGCAATGATAACCATCCCTCTTGTATTGTATTGTAGGAGATGTTGGAAGCTCTGAAGGCTCTGTCGGTGTTCTTCACAGAGAACAGTCTTCGGACCCGCAGGAACCTGCGGGGAGACATTGAGAGACGGAGCCTGAACATCAACGAAGAGTTTGCCAGGATATTTAAAGATGTCAACGAGGTAGCTAGTTAAAGTTTAACTCAACTTTAGACTACAGGGGGGACTGAATGCATATGCCTTTAAAGCACTTTGTTGTACTTCATGTGAAATCAGATAGTAATATGTGCATGGCTAAATCAGCTAAATCTGACTTTATTCATCTCTTCAAATTACGCAATTTAGTTGATATTAGATCGGTCCTTTGAAATTCGAAATAAAGTTAGCGACCAAACTGAGATGTTGGCGTAAGTTGTGTTAGCCGCCATTTAAAAAAACAACAACAACCTGGAAGTGTAATTTTCGGTGGCGTTTTTAAAAAGGGTTAATTCCATTGCATTTCAGTTCACGCTAGCTAGCTAGTACAGTGTTGTAGTCGAGTCACTAAACCTCTAGTTGAGTTCGAAGTCCCCTGTGCTTGAGTCACGAGTCCCTATGGCTGATGATCGAGTCCGAGTCACGAATCCGTTAATTTATGGTAGGTCTTATTATGCAATTTTTATAAGAGTTGGAGATATACTGTCATCTGATGTTTCTAGTAGCCATCAGATGACAGTATATCTCCAACTCTTGTAAAAATGTAAACAAGTAATTTACTATTCATCACCACTTCACGTGTTCTACTCAATATCTGTGTTTCACTACTTACGACATAAATGAATGGTACAGTGCCTTGCGAAAGTATTTGGCCCCCTTGAACTTTGTGACCTTTTGCCACATTTCAGGCTTCAAACATAAAGATATAAAACTGTATTTTTTTGTGAAGAATCAACAACAAGTGGGACACAATCATGAAGTGGAACGACATTTATTGGATATTTCAAACTTTTTAACAAATCAAAAACTGAAAAATTGGGCGTGCAAAATTATTCAGCCCCTTTACTTTCAGTGCAGCAAACTCTCTCCAGAAGTTCAGTGAGGATCTCTGAATGATCCAATGTTGACCTAAATGACTAATGATGATAAATACAATCCACCTGTGTGTAATCAAGTCTCCGTATAAATGCACCTGCACTGTGATAGTCTCAGAGGTCCGTTAAAAGCGCAGAGAGCATCATGAAGAACAAGGAACACACCAGGCAGGTCCGAGATACTGTTGTGAAGAAGTTTAAAGCCGGATTTGGATACAAAAAGATTTCCCAAGCTTTAAACATCCCAAGGAGCACTGTGCAAGCGATAATATTGAAATGGAAGGAGTATCAGACCACTGCAAATCTACCAAGACCTGGCCGTCCCTCTAAACTTTCAGCTCATACAAGGAGAAGACTGATCAGAGATGCAGCCAAGAGGCCCATGATCACTCTGGATGAACTGCCGAGATCTACAGCTGAGGTGGGAGCTGAGGTGGGAGACTCTGTCCATAGGACAACAATCAGTATATTGCACAAATCTGGCCTTTATGGAAGAGTGGCAAGAAGAAAGCCATTTCTTAAAGATATCCATAAAAAGTGTTGTATAAAGTTTGCCACAAGCCACCTGGGACACCAAACATGTGGAAGAAGGTGCTCTGGTCAGATGAAACCAAAATTGAACTTTTTGGCAACAATGCAAAACGTTATGTTTGGCGTAAAAGCAACACAGCTGAACACACCATCCCCACTGTCAAACATGGTGGTGGCAGCATCATGGTTTGGGCCTGCTTTTCTTCAGCAGGGACAGGGAAGATGGTTAAAATTGATGGGAAGATGGATGGAGCCAAATACAGGACCATTCTGGAAGAAAACCTGATGGAGTCTGCAAAAGACCTGAGACTGGGACGGAGATTTGTCTTCCAACAAGACAATGATCCAAAACATAAAGCAAAATCTACAATGGAATGGTTCAAAAATAAACGTATCCAGGTGTTAGAATGGCCAAGTCAAAGTCCAGACCTGAATCCAATCGAGAATCTGTGGAAAGAACTGAAAACTGCTGTTCACAAATGCTCTCCATCCAACTTCACTGAGCTCGAGCTGTTTTGCAAGGAGGAATGGGAAAAAATGTCAGTCTCTCGATGTGCAAAACTGATAGAGACATACCCCAAGCGACTTACAGCTGTAATCGCAGCAAAAGGTGGCGCTACAAAGTATTAACTTAAGGGGGCTGAATAATTTTGCACGCCCAATTTTTTCCGTTTTTCGATTTGTTAAAGTTTGAAATATCCAATAAATATCGTTCCACTTCATGATTGTGTCCCACTTGTTGTTGATTCTTCACAAAAAAATACAGTTTTATATCTTTATGTTTGAAGCCTGAAATGTGGCAAAAGGTCGCAAAGTTCAAGGGGGCCGAATACTTTTGCAAGGCACTGTACATCTGTCTCTGTTACTGTTTTTTTTGTAATTGCGCACTGATACATTTGTGTTGTTGTTGTCGCAGAGTGAAAACTAAAGGGAGACCTGTCAGAACTGGCTGTGGGAGCTAGACTGTTGTTTACTATTAAACTCAACACTAGTGTTGTTTTCAATAGCAAAACGAGAATGACTCTGCGTAATGTGTAGCCTATGACTGGAGGCGGAGCCTGCCGGCCCACGATCATGGCAGCTCACCAGCTTATGTATGCCGGGGTGTGGTGCGGCCTTCCCACTGCTAGAGAACAGAACCCTCGCTGCTAATATTCTGCTTATCATCAGTTCCATCTTTTAGTAGGCTGCAGGGTGATAATAGAGCCTGCATTAGTAGGCTGCAGGGTGATAATAGAGCACACTCATAAATACCCCTTTTTATATCCAGTTCAAGTGCAAATACAAGTCACTAGTCCGAATCACCAATGGTCGAGTCACAAGTTGTGAAAATCAGACTTGAGTCAGAGAGTCCTGGACTCGAGTACTACGACACTGGTACAGTGTAATACAAATAGTTATTTTGCTACTTGCTTGTTAAATTCAAGAAGCCCTGATAACCTTTGCAGACTGATTGAATGGCTTTGACATGTTTTGTTTTGGACATGTATTTGCTTCCTCCTAGGAGCTTGAGAGTGTGCACGAGGACGTCCAGGCCATGAGCACCTGTTGTGAAGAGATGACCAGCAGATTGAAGGTAGTACAGTTGAAGTCGGAAGTTTACATACACTTAGGTTGGCGTCATTAAAACTTGTTTTTCATCCACTCCACAAATTTCTTGTTAACAAACTATAGTTTTGGCTAAGTCGGTTAGGACATCTACTTTGTACAAGACACAAGTCATTTCTCCAACAATTGTTTACAGACAGATTATTTCACTTATAATTCACTGTATCACAATTCCAGTGGGTCAGAAGTTTATATACACTAAGTTGACTGTGCCTTTAAACAGCTTGGAAAATTCCAGAAAATGATGTCATGGCTTTAGAAGCTTCTGATAGGCTAATTGACATCATTTGAGTCAATAAGGAGACAATTGGAGGTGTACCTGTGGATGTATTTCAAGGCCTACCTTGAATGGGAAAATCAAAAGAAATCAGCCAAGACCTCAGAAAAAAATGTGTAGACCTCCACAAGTCTGGTTCATCCTTGGGAGCAATTTCCAAATGCCTGAAGGTACCACGTTCATCTGTACGAACAATAGTACACAAGTATAAACACCATGTGACCACGCAGCAGTCATTCCGCTCAGGAAGGAGACACATTCTGTGTCCTAGAGATGAACATACTTTGGTGCAAATCAATCCCAGAACAACAGCAAAGGACCTTGTGAAGATGCTGGAGGAAACCGGTACAAACTGCACAAGGGGGACAACTTCATCTGATTGAAGGTGCCTCCCGAGTGGCGCAACAGTGTAAGGCACTGCACCTCAGTGCTAGAGGCGTCACTACAGGCCCTGGTTCGATTCCAGGCTGTATCGCAACCGGCCTTGATTGGGAGTCTTGGCGCACAATAGGCCCAGCGTTGTCCGGGTTAGGGTTTGGCCCGGGGTAGGCCTTCATTGTAAAATAAGAATTTGTTCTTATTAACTGACTTGCCTAGTTAAATTAAAATAAATATCAAGCTAACTACTGTAAATCACCTGTTGTTAAGCGATGACCAGCAGATTGAAGGTATCTAGCTACTGTAAATCACCTGTTAAGAGATGACCAGCAGATTGAAGGTATCTAACTACTGTAAATCACCTGTTAAGAGATGACCAGCAGATTGAAGGTATCTAGCTACTGTAAATCACTTTCAAAACAGACAAACAGCCTGCGTCTCTAATAGCTCCCTATTCCCTATATAGTGAACTACTTTTAACCCGGGCCCCTTGACACATGCATTATTTTTTCAGCCTAAAGAACTACTGTTGTATTTCGTTCATTTCTTTCGGCCGAGGTGACTGTGAAGAACTTTTAATTGCTAATGTGTCTCTGTGTGTTTCAACAGGCAGCCAAGGATCAGACCCAGGACCTGATCGGGAAGACCAACAAGCTACAGGGGGAGAAGTGAGTAACCTTGGAAACCAACGTCTTAACTGGTGGGATCTGAACCCTGAGGGAGAGAAGTGAGTAACCTTGGAAACCAACATCTTAACTGGTGGGATCTGAACCCTGAGGGAGAGAAGTGAGTAACCTTGGAAACTAACATCTTAACTGGTGGGATCTGAACCCTGAGGGAGAGAAGTGAGTAACCTTGGAAACTAACATCTTAATTGGTGGGATCTGAACCCTGAGGGAGAGAAGTGAGTAACCTTGGAAACCAACATCTTAACTGGTGGGATCTGAACCCTGAGGGGGAGAAGTGAGTAACCTTGGAAACCAACATCTTAACTGGTGGGATCTGAACCCTGAGGGGGAGAAGTGAGTAACCTTGGAAACCAACATCTTAACTGGTTGGATCTGAACCCTGACCTCGCGCTCTGGAAACCAACATCTTAACTGGTGGGATCTGAACCCTGAGGGAGAGAAGTGAGTAACCTTGGAAACCAACGTCTTAACTGGTGGGATCTGAACCCTGAGGGAGAGAAGTGAGTAACCTTGGAAACCAACGTCTTAACTGGTGGGATCTGAACCCTGAGGGGGAGAAGTGAGTAACCTTGGAAACCAACGTCTTAACTGGTGGGATCTGAACCCTGAGGGAGAGAAGTGAGTAACCTTGGAAACCAACGTCTTAACTGGTGGGATCTGAACCCTGAGGGGGAGAAGTGAGTAACCTTGGAAACCAACATCTTAATTGGTGGGATCTGAACCCTGAGGGAGAGAAGTGAGTAACCTTGGAAACCAACATCTTAACTGGTGGGATCTGAACCCTGAGGGAGAGAAGTGAGTAACCTTGGAAACCAACATCTTAACTGGTGGGATCTGAACCCTGAGGGGGAGAAGTGAGTAACCTTGGAAACCAACATCTTAACTGGTGGGATCTGAACCCTGAGGGAGAGAAGTGAGTAACCTTGGAAACCAACATCTTAACTGGTGGGATCTGAACCCTGAGGGGGAGAAGTGAGTAACCTTGGAAACCAACATCTTAACTGGTGGGATCTGAACCCTGAGGGAGAGAAGTGAGTAACCTTGGAAACCAACATCTTAACTGGTGGGATCTGAACCCTGACCTCGCGCTCTGGGAACCAACCTTTTAACTGGTGGGATCTGAACTCTTGGTCTCGCGCCATTAGTTAAGAAAGATGCCTTCTTGGGTCGATGGTGACACAGATTTTGCAGAAAGGGGAACCTAAAAATACATTTGCATTTCGCTACACCCGCAATAACATCTGCTAAACTTGTGACCAATTAACATCTGATTCGATTTTGATCAGGATACTTGTACTTCTTCATAAATTTGTCCTTAGGAAGAATGCTGTGCTGATGACGACACAATGTTATTACCGTTACATTGAGTATGTTTACATGGACAGTAGTACTTGGATATGAAACTGGTTATGGCAGAAGGCTGAGTATGGCATTAGTCATGTAAACACCTCTGCTCATCTTAATCGGTGTACAGTCAAAATCTATAGTAGTAGTTCCCTACCCCTGGGATAGAGAATAGTAGTTCCCTACCCCTGGAATAGAGAATAGTAGTTCCCTACCCCTGGAATAGAGAATAGTAGTTCCCCTGGAATAGAGAATAGTAGTTCCCTACCCCTGGGATAGAGAATAGTAGTTCCCTACCCCTGGAATAGAGAATAGTAGTTCCCTACCCCTGGAATAGAGAATAGTAGTTCCCCTGGAATAGAGAATAGTAGTTCCCTACCCCTGGAATAGAGAATAGTAGTTCCCCTGGGATAGAGAATAGTAGTTCCCTACCCCTGGAATAGAGAATAGTAGTGCCCTACCCCTGGAATAGAGAATAGTAGTTCCCTACCCCTGGAATAGAGAATAGTAGTTCCCTACCCCTGGAATAGAGAATAGTAGTTCCCTACCCCTGGAATAGAGAATAGTAGTTCCCTACCCCTGGAATAGAGAATAGTAGTTCCCTACCCCTGGAATAGAGAATAGTAGTTCCCTACCCCTGGAATAGAGAATAGTAGTTCCCTACCCCTGGAATAGAGAATAGTAGTTCCCCTGGAATAGAGAATAGTAGTTCCCCTGGAATAGAGAATAGTAGTTCCCTACCCCTGGTTCCCTACCCCTGGGATAGAGAATAGTAGTTCCCTACCCCTGGAATAGAGAATAGTAGTTCCCTACCCCTGGAATAGAGAATAGTAGTTCCCCTGGAATAGAGAATAGTAGTTCCCCTGGAATAGAGAATAGTAGTTCCCCTGGGATAGAGAATAGTAGTTCCCTACCCCTGGAATAGAGAATAGTAGTTCCCTACCCCTGGAATAGAGAATAGTAGTTCCCTACCCCTGGAATAGAGAATAGTAGTTCCCTACCCCTGGGATAGAGAATAGTAGTTCCCTACCCCTGGAATAGAGAATAGTAGTTCCCCTGGGATAGAGAATAGTAGTTCCCCTGGAATAGAGAATAGTAGTTCCCTACCCCTGGAATAGAGAATAGTAGTTCCCTACCCCTGGAATAGAGAATAGTAGTTCCCCTGGAATAGAGAATAGTAGTTCCCTACCCCTGGGATAGAGAATAGTAGTTCCCTACCCCTGGGATAGAGAATAGTAGTTCCCTACCCCTGGGATAGAGAATAGTAGTTCCCTACCCCTGGAATAGAGAATAGTAGTTCCCTACCCCTGGGATAGAGAATAGTAGTTCCCTACCCCTGGAATAGAGAATAGTAGTTCCCTACCCCTGGAATAGAGAATAGTAGTTCCCTACCCCTGGGATAGAGAATAGTAGTTCCCTACCCCTGGGATAGAGAATAGTAGTTCCCTACCCCTGGGATAGAGAATAGTAGTTCCCTACCCCTGGGATAGAGAATAGTAGTTCCCTACCCCTGGAATAGAGAATAGTAGTTCCCTACCCCTGGAATAGAGAATAGTAGTTCCCTACCCCTGGAATAGAGAATAGTAGTTCCCTACCCCTGGAATAGAGAATAGTAGTTCCCTACCCCTGGAATAGAGAATAGTAGTTCCCTACCCCTGGAATAGAGAATAGTAGTTCCCTACCCCTGGAATAGAGAATAGTAGTTCCCTACCCCTGGAATAGAGAATAGTAGTTCCCCTGGAATAGAGAATAGTAGTTCCCCTGGAATAGAGAATAGTAGTTCCCTACCCCTGGGATAGAGAATAGTAGTTCCCTACCCCTGGAATAGAGAATAGTAGTTCCCTACCCCTGGAATAGAGAATAGTAGTTCCCCTGGAATAGAGAATAGTAGTTCCCCTGGAATAGAGAATAGTAGTTCCCCTGGGATAGAGAATAGTAGTTCCCCTGGGATAGAGAATAGTAGTTCCCTACCCCTGGAATAGAGAATAGTAGTTCCCTACCCCTGGAATAGAGAATAGTAGTTCCCTACCCCTGGGATAGAGAATAGTAGTTCCCTACCCCTGGAATAGAGAATAGTAGTTCCCCTGGGATAGAGAATAGTAGTTCCCCTGGGATAGAGAATAGTAGTTCCCCCGGGATAGAGAATAGTAGTTCCCTACCCCTGGAATAGAGAATAGTAGTTCCCCTGGAATAGAGAATAGTAGTTCCCCTGGAATAGAGAATAGTAGTTACCCCTAGTAGTTCCCCTGGGATAGAGAATAGTAGTTCCCTACCCCTGGGATAGAGAATAGTAGTTCCCCTGGAATAGAGAATAGTAGTTCCCCTGGAATAGAGAATAGTAGTTCCACTGGGATAGAGAATAGTAGTTCCCCTGGAATAGAGAATAGTAGTTCCCTACCCCTGGAATAGAGAATAGTAGTTCCCTACCCCTGGAATAGAGAATAGTAGTTCCCTACCCCTGGAATAGAGAATAGTAGTTCCCTACCCCTGGAATAGAGAATAGTAGTTCCCTACCCCTGGGATAGAGAATAGTAGTTCCCTACCCCTGGGATAGAGAATAGTAGTTCCCTACCCCTGGGATAGAGAATAGTAGTTCCCCTGGGATAGAGAATAGTAGTTCCCCTGGGATAGAGAATAGTAGTTCCCCTGGAATAGAGAATAGTAGTTCCCCTGGAATAGAGAATAGTAGTTCCCCTGGAATAGAGAATAGTAGTTCCCTACCCCTGGAATAGAGAATAGTAGTTCCCTACCCCTGGTTCCCTACCCCTGGGATAGAGAATAGTAGTTCCCTACCCCTGGGATAGAGAATAGTAGTTCCCTACCCCTGGGATAGAGAATAGTAGTTCCCTACCCCTGGAATAGAGAATAGTAGTTCCCTACCCCTGGGATAGAGAATAGTAGTTCCCTACCCCTGGAATAGAGAATAGTAGTTCCCTACCCCTGGGATAGAGAATAGTAGTTCCCTACCCCTGGGATAGAGAATAGTAGTTCCCTACCCCTGGGATAGAGAATAGTAGTTCCCTACCCCTGGAATAGAGAATAGTAGTTCCCTACCCCTGGAATAGAGAATAGTAGTTCCCTACCCCTGGAATAGAGAATAGTAGTTCCCTACCCCTGGAATAGAGAATAGTAGTTCCCTACCCCTGGAATAGAGAATAGTAGTTCCCTACCCCTGGAATAGAGAATAGTAGTTACCCCTACCCCTGGAATAGAGAATAGTAGTTCCCTACCCCTGGAATAGAGAATAGTAGTTCCCTACCCCTGGAATAGAGAATAGTAGTTCCCCTGGAATAGAGAATAGTAGTTCCCCTGGAATAGAGAATAGTAGTTCCCTACCCCTGGGATAGAGAATAGTAGTTCCCTACCCCTGGAATAGAGAATAGTAGTTCCCTACCCCTGGAATAGAGAATAGTAGTTCCCCTGGAATAGAGAATAGTAGTTCCCCTGGAATAGAGAATAGTAGTTCCCCTGGGATAGAGAATAGTAGTTCCCTACCCCTGGAATAGAGAATAGTAGTTCCCTACCCCTGGAATAGAGAATAGTAGTTCCCTACCCCTGGAATAGAGAATAGTAGTTCCCTACCCCTGGGATAGAGAATAGTAGTTCCCTACCCCTGGAATAGAGAATAGTAGTTCCCCTGGGATAGAGAATAGTAGTTCCCCTGGGATAGAGAATAGTAGTTCCCCCGGGATAGAGAATAGTAGTTCCCTACCCCTGGAATAGAGAATAGTAGTTCCCCTGGAATAGAGAATAGTAGTTCCCCTGGAATAGAGAATAGTAGTTCCCTACCCCTGGGATAGAGAATAGTAGTTCCCTACCCCTGGGATAGAGAATAGTAGTTCCCCTGGAATAGAGAATAGTAGTTCCCCTGGAATAGAGAATAGTAGTTCCACTGGGATAGAGAATAGTAGTTCCCCTGGAATAGAGAATAGTAGTTCCCTACCCCTGGAATAGAGAATAGTAGTTCCCTACCCCTGGAATAGAGAATAGTAGTTCCCTACCCCTGGAATAGAGAATAGTAGTTCCCTACCCCTGGGATAGAGAATAGTAGTTCCCTACCCCTGGGATAGAGAATAGTAGTTCCCTACCCCTGGGATAGAGAATAGTAGTTCCCTACCCCTGGGATAGAGAATAGTAGTTCCCCTGGGATAGAGAATAGTAGTTCCCCTGGAATAGAGAATAGTAGTTCCCCTGGGATAGAGAATAGTAGTTCCCCTGGAATAGAGAATAGTAGTTCCCCTGGAATAGAGAATAGTAGTTCCCTACCCCTGGAATAGAGAATAGTAGTTCCCTACCCCTGGAATAGAGAATAGTAGTTCCCTACCCCTGGGATAGAGAATAGTAGTTCCCTACCCCTGGGATAGAGAATAGTAGTTCCCTACCCCTGGAATAGAGAATAGTAGTTCCCTACCCCTGGGATAGAGAATAGTAGTTCCCTACCCCTGGAATAGAGAATAGTAGTTCCCTACCCCTGGGATAGAGAATAGTAGTTCCCTACCCCTGGGATAGAGAATAGTAGTTCCCTACCCCTGGGATAGAGAATAGTAGTTCCCTACCCCTGGGATAGAGAATAGTAGTTCCCTACCCCTGGAATAGAGAATAGTAGTTCCCTACCCCTGGGATAGAGAATAGTAGTTCCCTACCCCTGGGATAGAGAATAGTAGTTCCCTACCCCTGGAATAGAGAATAGTAGTTCCCTACCCCTGGGATAGAGAATAGTAGTTCCCTACCATTGGGATAGAGAATAGTAGTTCCCTACCCCTGAGTATTGCATTAGTCATACTCTGATCATCTTAATCGGCGTACGGCGTACGGTCAAAATCTACGGTCGGCGTACGGTCAAAATCTAAGTGAGCACACGGCAATTAAAACAACAGGTTCTCTGAGAAATCTTTTAAATTATTAGGACATGAGAACCCCTTAATCAGAGTTCCGGCTGCGTATTGGATCAGAGTTCCGCCCGGCGTATTGGATCAGAGTTCCGCCCGGCGTATTGGATCAGAGTTCCGCCCGGCGTATTGGATCAGAGTTCCGCCCGGCGTATTGGATCAGAGTTCCGCCCGGCGTATTGGATCAGAGTTCCGCCCGGCGTATTGGATCAGAGTTCCGGCTGCGTATTGGATCAGAGTTCCGCCCGGCGTATTGGATCAGAGTTCCGCCCGGCGTATTGGATCAGAGTTCCGCCCGGCGTATTGGATCAGCTTTAAGGGAAGTGAGTTCGGAACAACCGAATGAGTCTCAAAGTAGTTTTCACATCCAAACTTTATACGTCTGAACTCAGAATAAAATATGCTTCCCAGAAATAACATGGTCGCTGTGGTAGAACATTTATTTTGATTTGGTGATTTTCTGCATTTATCCAAGTCCCATCAGGTGGCCTGATTTCAGAGGTGTCCGTGCAAACAGAATTATTAGGGTTAATCGTTCTTCTTGCAAAGAGTGTAAACGTTTTAAAATGAACTATTAAATTTAATCTGACTATCCACAATAATCACATTATTGTGTGTATGTAACCTTAGTCATTGTTACTACACTGGTTAAAGGAGGGGGAATTCAGGAGGTTAGTTGGAGTAGGGAACCCTTTAAAATAATAATAATAATAATAATAATGTTTGAAACATTTTTCTGAATAATCATTGTTGTACAATTTAAAGGCCAATACACTGCATTTCAGCGTCAGGGATAATCTAATGAATTCAGGGCTTGTAAATGTATACCCGGGCTAAATATAAGCCTTCCACAACTATAAGACACAGCAACAACACAGCCTGTTCATAGTTGTTGAAATCCAGTGGTCTAATAAGATGATGCTTATTTCTCGGAATGAGAAACGAGTTGTCGTCTCCTTATATAAATGCGTCTTTTTTTAAAATGTTATGCCCATCGCTAAATTTATTGAACACAGACTAGACCCGCTGAGCACATAAATCGGTGGGTGAAATGGTACCGTGATGCCACGCGCGACAGAAACGTAACGTTAATTTTCCCACAGCATGTTCGTTGATATTCTCGTTTTGCTAAGGTCTGCTCTGTTCTACATTTTGGGAGCGGAGACATAAAAAGGGGATCGTTAGAGGAGGTTATATTATCCTCCTATTACAGTCAAACAATGTCTCTCAATGTGTTTCAGTCTCCATATGACTGATTCTGTCGGACCAAACCGCAAATGCAAATATGCGGGTTTAAACCGCTTGTTGTCAGAGAAGTTATCTGTTATCTTTATTGTGAGTGGCAGGAGGGAGGGGAGGGAGGGGCTTGGTGTCACACAGCACAGGAGGAGGGAGGGGCTTGGTGTTACGTAGCACAGGAGGAGGAGGGGCTTGGTGTCACACAGCACAGGAGGAGGAAGGGTCTTGGTGTTACGTAGCACAGGAGGAGGAGGGGCTTGGTGTCAAACAGCACAGGAGGAGGGCGGGGCTTGGTGTCACACAGCACAGGAGGAGGGGGGGCTTGGTGTCACACAGCACAGGAGGAGGGCGGGGCTTGGTGTTACGTAGCACAGGAGGAGGAGGGGGCTTGGTGTCACACAGCACAGGAGGAGGAAGGGGCTTGGTGTTACGTAGCACAGGAGGAGGGGGGGCTTGGTGTCACACAGCACAGGAGGAGGGCGGGGCTTGGTGTCACACAGCACAGGAGGAGGGGGGCTTGGTGTCACACAGCACAGGAGGAGGAGGGGCTTGGTGTCACACAGCACAGGAGGAGGGAGGGGCTTGGTGTTACGTAGCACAGGAGGAGGGGCTTGGTGTCACACAGCACAGGAGGAGGAGGGGCTTGGTGTCAAACAGCACAGGAGGAGGAGGGGCTTGGTGTCAAACAGCACAGGAGGAGGAGGGGCTTGGTGTCACACAGCACAGGAGGAGGGAGGGGGCATGGTGTTACGTAGCACAGGAGGAGGAGGGGCTTGGTGTCACATAGCACAGGAGGAGGGGGGGCTTGGTGTCGCACAGCACAGGAGGAGGAGGGGCTTGGTGTTACGTAGCACAGGAGGAGGGGGGGTTTGGTGTCACACAGCACAGGAGGAGGGCGGGGCTTGGTGTCACACAGCACAGGAGGAGGCGAGACCAAAAAGACACTCCTAAACACTCGTAAAAATGAACAAAAAATAAAACCCCAGATTCTTGCGATACAGACATGGTGCTAAAACATACATTTGAATTAATCAAATGAATCCGATATATTGCCCAGCCCTAGAATACACAAGGTGTAATGTGGTTGTGCACCAGCAGTTTGTCTCCTCTTCATGCCAGTCACCTGCAGTCACTCAATTAGCCTATGTCCTCATGTTGGTTTAGATTGGTAAGTTAGTCTACCCAGCTATCTAAATTTGTAGTAACCCAGCTATCTAAACTTGTAGTAATCATGGTGGAATTACCGACCGGGGGGCCCCCCATTGATGTTGTAAGTCACTCTTACTCAGATATCATATTAAAAACGACAAACATTTCTCTCCACCCATGGCAAAATGTGTAGAATTGCAGAAAACTAGCTTTAAAACTGCAACAGTGTCTCCTATGCCCCATGGCAAAATGTGTAGAATGGCAGGAAATCAGGCGGGCTCTGACTGCATGTGTTGGTAACAAGCTAGAGAAGAAGAAATTCCAGAGTTTATAGCCGACTAGCGCTAACTAACGTTAAAGATCCGTTTCAAACATATATATATATATATATATATATATATATATTTATATTTTTACCTGAAAAATCGTTGTCCAGATCGCGTAGTGAACACGTTGAACTGAATGAATAATTTCTGAAGCCACTAGCTTTTGAACTACCGAACAACTACAGTCCTACACGTTTCATAACGTGATCTCGACAACAATTTTTTTTAGGTAAAACATTTCTTAAAATGTTCCTTTTAACGTTAAGTAGCGCTAGTCGGCTGTACCTGTGTCAAAACTCTGGAATTTCTCCTTCTCTAACTTGTTACCAATCTTCCAATGTGTTTGTGCTATCATGCCAAACATGTAGGGCTTTTACAATGAGCAATGGAGTTGGCAAGAGCACAAACAGATCTGGGACCAGGCTATAGGAGACAACAGGTCTGGGACCAGGCTATAGGAGACAACAGATCTGGGACCAGGCTATAGGAGACAACAGATCTGGGACCAGGCTATAGGAGACAACAGATCTGGGACCAGGCTATAGGAGACAACAGATCTGGGACCAGGCTATAGGAGGAGACAACAGATCTGGGACCAGGCTATAGAAGGAGACAACAGATCTGGGATCAGGCTATAGAAGGAGACAACAGATCTGGGACCAGGCTATAGGAGGAGACAACAGATCTGGGACCAGGCTATAGGAGGAGACAACAGATCTGGGACCAGGCTATAGAAGGAGACAACAGATCTGGGACCAGGCTATAGAAGGAGACAACAGATCTGGGACCAGGCTATAGAAGAAGACAACAGATCTGGGATCAGGCTATAGAAGGAGACAACAGATCTGGGACCAGGCTATAGGAGTCGACAGATCTGGGACCAGGCTACAGAAGGAGACAACAGATCTGGGACCAGGCTATAGGAGGAGACAACAGATCTGGGACCAGGCTATAGGAGGAGACAACAGATCTGGGACCAGGCTATAGGAGGAGACAACAGATCTGGGACCAGGCTATAGGAGGAGACAACAGATCTGGGACCAGGCTATAGAAGGAGACAACAGATCTGGGACCAGGCTATAGAAGGAGACAACAGATCTGGGACCAGGCTATAGAAGGAGACAACAGATCTGGGACCAGGCTATAGAAGGAGACAACAGATCTGGGACCAGGCTACAGAAGGAGACAACAGATCTGGGACCAGGCTATAGGAGACAACAGATCTGGGACCAGGCTATAGGAGACAACAGATCTGGGACCAGGCTATAGGAGACAACAGATCTGGGACCAGGCTATAGGAGCCAAAAGATGTGGGACCAGGCTATAGAAGTAGAGAGACAACAGATCTGGGACCAGGCTATAGAAGTAGAGAGACAACAGATCTGGGACCAGGCTACAGAAGGAGACAACAGATCTGGGACCAGGCTACAGAAGGAGACAACAGATCTGTGACCAGGCTATAGGAGGAGACAACAGATCTGGGACCAGGCTATGACCTTTTCTCACCTGGGTTTCTCTCTGCTGTTTTTGTTGTTGTTGCTCCATCACTCCTCTCTCCCTGTGTGTCACCTTCTAGTCGAGGGGATTGTGCTAGTGAAGCGAGGAATGGCCAACTGTACATCACAGCTGTCGCTGTTACCTTTTGCCAACAATTTACACACACACACACACACACACACACACACACACACACACACACACACACACTGATCCTCTGAGAGTGTACAGTCTACCACAGGAGCAAGAGCAGTCATTTTACATTGATCAGATGCTCTTATCTAGAGCAACATACAGGAGCAATTAGGGTTAAGTGCCTTGGTCAAGGGCACATCGACAGATTGTTCACCTAGTCTGCTCGGGGATTCAGTCCAGTGACCTTTTCGGTTACTGGCCCAATGCTCTTAACTGCTTGGCTACCTGCCAGTCCTCTCTCTCGTCTCAACCCTCCCTCCCTCCCTCCCTCCCTCCCTCCCTCCCTCCCTCCCTCCCTCCCTCCCTCCCTCCCTCCCTCCCTCCCTCCCTCCACTCCACTCCACTCCATCAGTCAAGACACGCAGCTGATCCATTCTGTCACATTATCATCCACAAGCTCCCAGACCAACTCAGCCAAAATCAATGGCCATAAACCACTATGGTGTTCTATCATGACCCATAAAACATGGGTGGCAGTGAGGACCAGGGGTCATAGAGATTCTGTCTCAAATCAAGGTTTTTATTGGTCGTTCAACACAGATTTGTTTTAATGTCACATTCACAAGTACAGTGATGCCTTTCTTGCAAACTCACAATCCGACACAGCAGTGATCATTATCAATGTGGCACTACAAAATAACAAGGTAGAGCAAAAACACAAGAAATAAGAATAAAAAAACAATAAATAAAAATAAGAAATAAGAATAACGCCAGAAAGTAAGAAGCTAAATTAGTGTCCAATAACATATTTATAATGTACAGGGATACTGGAGTGATGGAGGTAGCTACATACTGTATGTACAGGGATACTAGAGTGATGGAGGTAGATACTGTATGTATAGGGATACTGGAGTGATGGAGGTAGATACTGTATGTATAGGGATTCTGGAGTGATGGAGGTAGATACTGTATGTATAGGGATTCTGGAGTGATGGAGGTAGATACTGGAGTGATGGAGGTAGATACGGTATGTATAGGGATACTGGAGTGATGGAGGTAGATACTGGAGTGATGGAGGTAGATACTGGAGTGATGGAGGTAGATACTGTATGTGTAGGGATACTGAAGTGATGGAGGTAGATACTGTATGTGTAGGGATACTGGAGTGATGGAGGTAGATACTGTATGTGTAGGGATACTGGAGTGATGGAGGTAGATACTGTATGTATAGGGATACTGGAGTGATGGAGGTAGATACTGGAGTGATGGAGGTAGATACTGGAGTGATGGAGGTAGATACTGTATGTGTAGGGATTCTGGAGTGATGAAGGTAGATACTAGAGTGATGGAGGTAGATACTGTATGTATAGGGATTCTGGAGTGATGGAGGTAGATACTAGAGTGATGGAGGTAGATACTGTATGTGTAGGGATACTGGAGTGATGGAGGTAGATACTGTATGTATAGGGATTCTGGAGTGATGGAGGTAGATACTAGAGTGATGGAGGTAGATACTGGAGTGATGGAGGTAGATACTGTATGTGTAGGGATACTGGAGTGATGGAGGTAGATACTGTATGTATAGGGATTCTGGAGTGATGGAGGTAGATACTAGAGTGATGGAGGTAGATACTGGAGTGATGGAGGTAGATACTGTATGTATAGGGATACACTACCGTTCAAAAGTTTGTGGCCAGTTAGAAATGTCCTTGTTTTTGAAAGAAAAGCACATTTTCTGTCCATTTTAAAATAACATCAAATTGATCAGAAATACAGTCTAGACATTGTTAATGTTGTAAATGACTATTGTAGCTGAAAACTGCAGATTTTTAAAATGGAATATCTACATAGGCGTACATAGGCCCATTATCAGAAACCATCACTCCTGTGTTCCAATGGCACGTTGTGTTAGCTAATCCAAGTTTATCATTTTAAAAAGGCTAATTGATCATTAGAAAACCCTTTTGCAATTATGTTGGCACAGCTGAAAACCGTTGTTCTGATTATAGAAGCAATAAAACTGGCCTTCTTTAAACTAGTTGAGTATCTGGAGCATCAGCATTTGTGGGTTTGATTACAGGATCAAAATGGCCAGAAACAAAGACCTTTCTTCTGAAACTCGTCAGTCTATTCTTGTTCTGAGAAATGAAGGCTATTCCATGCGAGAAATTGTCAAGAAACTGAAGATCTCGTACAACGCTGTGTACTACTCCGTTCACAGAACAGCGCAAACTGGCTCTAACCAGAATAGAAAGAGGAGTGGGAGGCCCCGGTGTACAACTGAGCAAGAGGACAAGTAGATTAGTGTCTAGTTTGAGAAACAGACACCTCACAAGTCCTCAACTGGCAGCTTCATTAAATAGTACCCGCAAAATACCAGTCTCAACGTCAGCAGTGAAGAGGTGACTCCGGGATGCTGGCCTTCTAGGCAGAGATCCTCTGTCCAGTCTCAACGTCAACAGTGAAGAGGTGACTCTGGGATGCTGGCCTTCTAGGCAGAGTTCCTCTGTCCACTCTCAACGTCAACAGTGAAGAGGTGACTCTGGGATGCTGTCCTTCTAGGCAGGGTTCCTCTGTCCAGTCTCAACGTCAACAGTGAAGAGGTAACTCCTGGATGCTGACCTTCTAGGCAGAGATCCTCTGTCCAGTCTCAACGTCAACAGTGAAGAGGCGACTCCGGGATGCTGACCTTCTAGGCAGAGTTCCTCTGTCCAGTCTCAATGTCAACAGTGAAGAGGTGACTCCGGGATGCTGACCTTCTAGGCAGAGATCCTCTGTCCAGTCTCAATGTCAACAGTGAAGAGGTGACTCCGGGATGCTGGCCTTCTAGGCAGAGTTCCTCTGTCCAGTGTCTGTTCTTTTGCCCATCTTAATCTTTCCTTTTTATATGGCTTTTTCATTGCAACTCTCAGCATCCCGTAGTCGCCTCTTCACTGTTGATGTTGAGACTGGTGTTTTTGCGGGTGACAATTTAATGAATTGGAACGCTGACTGCGAGCCAGGCCTAAATCGCCCAACATCAGTGGTCCGGCCTCACTAATTCTCTTGTGGAAAGTCTTCCCAGAAGAGTGGAGGTTGTTATAGCAGCAAAGTGGGGGACCAACTCCATATTAGTGCCCATGATTTTAGAATGAGATGTTGGACAAGCAGGTTTACTCATACTGTTGGTCATGTAGTGTATGTAGAGGGGTATGGTTACTAGGCATCATGATGGTAAACAGAGTAGCAGCAGAATAAATGAAGATGTGTGTAGTCACTATAAATGTGTGTGTTGTGTGTGTGTGCCCTGTCTGTGTGCAGTCCAGTGAGTGTGCATAGACTTAAAATATGACCAAGGTAGTCCGTGAAGCCATTTTGTTAGCTACTTAGCAGTCTTACGGCTTGGGGATAGAAGCTGTTCGGGGGGCCTGTTGGTGTCAGATTGGTACCGCTTGCAGATTTTATCGCAGGTGTATTGAAATGCATTTCTTTCCGAGTCCCTATGCAGCAGGGTGATGAGATGTAGCCTAAAAATGAAGGCTTCATTACCCGATGGCTTATGGGGGTGTCAATCACATCTCTCACAGGCTCCTAACAAGCATCAATCATTCAATGGCCAAACCAGACTGACTGACTCAGGGGGTAACTAAGACCCAACCTTTTGAAAACAGTACTGTGTGTTAAACTACAGTGCCTTGAAAAAGTATTCATCCCCCTTGGCATTTTTCTTATTTTGTTGCATTACAACCTATAATTTAAATGCTTTTTTTTAATTTGGATTTCATAGAATGGATATACACAAAATAGTAAAAATTGGTGAACTGAAATGAAAAAAATTGCTTCTTGAAAAAGATAAAAAAATATATAAAAAGGGTAAGGTGGTGTGTGTTCACCCCCTTTGCTATGAAGCCCCTCCCCCTTTGCTATGAAGCCCCTCCCCCTTTGCTATGAAGCCCCTCCCCCTTTGCTATGAAGCCCCTAAATAAGATCTGGTGCAACCAATTACCTTCAGAAGTCACATAATTAGTTAAATAAAGTCCACCTGTGTGCAATCTAAGTGTCACATGATCTGTCACATGATCTCAGTGTGTATATATATATATATATACACCTGTTCTGAAAGGCCCCAGACTCTGCAACACCACCAAGCAAGTAGCGTAATGAATACCAAGGAGTTATAAAAAAAAAAAACTGAAACTTTGAACATCCCACGGAGCACCATTAAATCCATTATTACAAAATGGAAAGAATATGGCACCACAACAAACCTGCCAAGAGAGGGCCGCCCACCAAAACTCATGGACCAGGCAAGGAGGGCATTAATCAGAGAGGCAACAAAGAGACCAAAGATAACCCTGAAGGAGCTGCAAAGCTCCACAGCGGAGATTGGAGTGTATGTCCATAGGACCACTTTACGTCGTACACTCCACAGAGCTGGGCTTTACGGAAGAGTGGTCAGAATAAAGCCATTGCTTAAAGTAAAAAATAAGCAAACACATTAGGTGTTCGCCAGAAGGTGGGAGACTGCTCAAATATATGGAAGAAGGTAATCTGGTCAGATGAGACTAAAATTGAGCTTTTTGGCCATCAAGGAAAATGCTGTGTGTGACGCAAACCCAACACCTCTCATCACCCCGAGAACACCATCCCCACAGTGAAGCTTAGTGGTGGCAGCATCATTTTGGGGGGGATGTTTTTCATGGGCAGGTACTGGGGAACTGATCAGAATTGAAGGAATGACGGATGGTGCTAAATACAGGGACATTCTTGAAGGAAACCTGTTTGTCTTCCAGAGATTTGAGACTGGGACGGAGGTTCACCTTCCAGCAGGACAATGACCCTAAGCATACTGCTAAAGCAACACATTAAGAGGAAACATTTAAATGTCTTGGAATGGCCTAGTCAAAACCCAGACCTTAATCAATTGCTGTACACCAGCGGATTGCCCTACACCAGCCGAATCCATCCAACTTGAAGGAGCTGGAGCAGTTTTGCCTTGAAAAAGGGTCAGAAATCTCAGTGGCTAGATGTGCCAAGCTAATAGAGACATACCCCAAGAGACTTGCAGCTGTAATTGCTGCAAAAGGTGGCTCTAACAAAGTATTGACTTTGGGGGGGTGAATAGTGTCTAATTTGTTGTTTGTTTCACACACAAAAAACATTTTGCATCTTCAAAGTGGTAGGAAAGTTGTGTGAATACTTTTGCCACTTTAGACTGACTGACCCAGGTGGTAACTAAGACCTAACAGTACTGTGTGTTAAACCAGACTGACTGACCCAGGTGGTAACTAAGACCTAACAGTACTGTGTGTTAAACCAGACTGACCCAGGTGTTAACTAAGACCTAACAGTACTGTGTATTAAACCAGACTGACCCAGGTGCTAACTAAGACCTAACAGTACTGTTTGTTAAACCAGACTGACCCAGGTGCTAACTAAGACCTAACAGTACTGTGTTAAAATAGACTGACTGGCTCAGGGGGTAACTAAGACCTACGTCTCAAATAGCCCTCTATTCCCTACATGATGCACTACATAGCCCTATGGGCCCCACTCAGCAGTAGCACACTTTATAGAGATTAAAGTGCTCAAACTCTGTCCCTAAAGGACTGTCCTCTAGGGGAAGGGTATAACACCTCTGTTCCTGACCCACCACCCCCTCCAGTCAACAGTTATCACATCTCAATTCATCTTTCTCTTTCTCCCTCTTTCTCTCACACGCGGCTTCAGAATAGACATGGCAATCTAGCTTGACCTTCACCCCATGTTAAAAGAAATCCTGTGGTCAAAAGCAGTATCTCACGACGACATTAGTGGACAAGCTTTCCAGCCGAGAATTGTTTTAAAATACATTCTGCCTGTTGAGAACCTTTCCCCCCGTGCCTTTTTAATTTCTCAAAGCTGCAGAGTCTCTGTACAGATGTCTGATTTATTAGCTGAGGCAAGAAATATCCTGAAATGATAATGACTCAAAGTAGCCATGGGTGCATTCATTAGTGCCCACTGTAGCAAAAAAAATATTTTTTCAACAAAAACAAGAGTTTCTTATTGGACAAGTTCACGTAGACCCTCCTCGTTTTTAGTCCCATTTTGCTAGCGGTTTTGGTTCCTAGTGAATACACACCGTGTCATCACCAAGCATCTGCACCTGATTAATGAAAGGGTTGTCCTTCAGTGAGAGGCCCAGGCCATACAAAAAGGAAAGGAAACCAGGGTGGATGATGTGTTGAGGGGCTAGACGGTGTGGTTTCTGTGCCAGAGGGTGAAACACACGTGTCTTTTGTGTTGTTTAGCATAATGACAGCTGATCCTATTGAAAGAGTCTGTCAGTGAGAACGGGTTATAACTGTTCTCTTTTGTCCTGTAGCCTTAAAACCTGTCGTGCTGTGTGGACTACCTTGTCCTTTCCTCTCACGATCACGTCTAATAAGCTCGCACACAAACAGATGCTGTTGTGAATACCAGGAGACAGCTGTTATCAAATAAAATTTTATTTGTCACATACACCATGGTTAGCAGATGTTAATGCGAGTGTAGCGAAATGCTTGTGCTTCTAGTTCCGACAATGCAGTAATAACCAACAAGTAATCTAGCTAACAATTCCACAACTACTACCTTATAGACACAAGTGTACGGGGATAAAGAATATGTACATAAAGATATATGAATGAGTGATGGTACAGAGCGGCATAGGCACGATACAGTAGATGGTATTGAGTGCATTATATACATATGAGTATGTAAACAAAGTGGCATAGTTAAAGTGGCTAGTGATACATGTATTACATAAGGATGCAGTAGATGATATAGAGTACAGTATATACGTATACATATGAGATGAATAATGTAGGGTATGTAAACATTATATTAGGTAGCATTGTTTAAAGTGGCTAGTGATATATTTTACATCATTTCCCATCAATTCCCATTATTAAAGTGGCTGGAGTTGAGTCAGTGTGTTGGCAGCAGCCACTCAGTGTTAGTGGTGGCTGTTTAACAGTCTGATGGCCTTGAGATAGAAGCTGTTTTTCAGTCTCTCGGTCCCAGCTTTGATGCACCTGTACTGACCTCGCCTTCTGGATGATAGCGGGGTGAACAGGCAGTGGCTCGGGTGGTTGTTGTCCTTGATGATCTTTATGGACTTCCTGTGACATCGGGTGGTGTAGGTGTCCTGGAGGGCAGGTAGTTTGCCCCCGGTGATGCGTTGTGCAGACCTCACTACCCTCTGGAGAGCCTTACGGTTGTGGGTGGAGCAGTTGCCGTACCAGGCGGTGATACAGACCGACAGGATGCTCTCGATTGTGCATCTGTAGAAGTTTGTGAGTGCTTTTGGTGACAAGCCAAATTTCTTCAGCCTCCTGAGGTTGAAGAGGCGCTGCTGCGCCTTCTTCACGATGCTGTCTGTGTGGGTGGACCAATTCAGTTTGTCTGTGATGTGTATGCCGAGGAACTTAAAACTTACTACCCTCTCCACTACTGTTCCATCGATGTGGATAGGGGGGTGTTCCCTCTGCTGTTTCCTGAAGTCCACAATCATCTCCTTAGTTTTGTTGACGTTGAGTGTGAGGTTATTTTCCTGACACCACACTCCGAGGGCCCTCACCTCCTCCCTGTAGGCCGTCTCGTCGTTGTTGGTAATCAAGCCTACCACTGTTGTGTCGTCCGCAAACTTGATGATTGAGTTGGAGGCGTGCGTGGCCACGCAGTCGTGGTTGAACAGGGAGTACAGGAGAGGGCTCAGAACGCACCCTTGTGGGGCCCCAGTGTTGAGGATCAGCGGGGTGGAGATGTTGTTACCTACCCTCACCACCTGGGGGCGGCCCGTCAGGAAGTCCAGTACCCAGTTGCACAGGGTGGGGTCGAGACCCAGGGTCTCGAGCTTGATGACGAGCTTGGAGGGCACTATGGTGTTAAATGCCGAGCTGTAGTCGATGAACAGCATTCTCACATAGGTATTCCTCTTGTCCAGATGGGTTAGGGCAGTGTGCAGTGTGGTTGAGATTGCATCGTCTGTGGACCTATTTGGGCGGTAAGCAAATTGGAGTGGGTCTAGGGTGTCAGGTAGGGTGGAGGTGATATGGTCCTTGACTAGTCTCTCAAAGCACTTCATGATGACGGAAGTGAGTGCTACGGGGCGGTAGTCGTTTAGCTCACTTACCTTAGCTTTCTTGGGAACAGGAACAATGGTGGCCCTCTTGAAGCATGTGGGAACAACAGACTGGTATAGGGATTGATTGAATATATCCGTAAACACACCAGCCAGCTGGTCTGCGCATGCTCTGAGGGCGCGGCTGGGGATGCCGTCTGGGCCTGCAGCCTTGCGAGGGTTGACACGTTTAAATGTTTTCCTCACGTTGGCTGCAGTGGAGAAGAGTCCGCATGTTTTAGTTGCGGGCCGTGTCAGTGGCACTGTATTGTCCTCAAAGCGGGCAAAAAAGTTATTTAGTCTGCCTGGGAGCAAGACATCCTGGTCCGCGACAGGGCTGGTTTTCTTTTTGTAGTCCGTGATTGACTGTAGACCCTGCCACATACCTCTTGTGTGAGCCGTTGAATTGAGATTCTACTTTGTCTCTATACTGACGCTTAGCTTGTTTGATTGCCTTGCAGAGGGAATAGTTACACTGTTTGTATTCGGTCATGTTTCCGGTCACCTTGCCCTGATTAAAAGCAGTGGTTCGCGCATTCAGTTTCACGCGAATGCTGCCATCAATCCACGGTTTCTGGTTTGGGAATGTTTTAATCGTTGCTATGGGAACGACATCTTCAACGCACGTTCTAATGAACTCGCTCACCGAATCAGCGTATACGTCAATGTTGTTGTCTGACGCAATACGAAACATATCCCAGTCCACGTGATGGAAGCAGTCTTGGAGTGTGGAATCAGATTGGTCGGACCAGCGTTGAACAGACCTCAGCGTGGGAGCTTCTTGTTTTAGTTTCTGTCTGTAGGCAGGGATCAACAAAATGGAGTCGTGGTCAGCTTTTCCGAAAGGAGGGCGGGGCAGGGCCTTATATGCGTCGCGGAAGTTAGAAAAGCAGTGATCCAAGGTTTTCCAGCCCTGGTTGCGCAATCGATATGCTGATAAAATTTAGGGATGGAGTGTGATGTTGTGAACAGTATGTTAAAGTATGTACACTTTAACATGACAAAAAAAAAAACGTGTAGAATTATAATGGACCTACGTTCATGCAGTTTCTTGATTGTGTCCAACTCGCCTATGATCACCGAAATGAAAGCTAGACAGTCAAAGAACATGGAAAATGCCCAAAACGATGGATATATTTTATAAAAAACTTATTTTTTTAAAATTTTGAAGGCGAGAAAATATTTGAAAACATTTGTGCTGCCCTCCGGACCTCGTTGAAGACGGAATGCGACCCCTGGTGGCTAAATGAGTTGAAGACGGAATGTGACGCCTGGTGGCTAAATGAGTTGAAGATGGAATGCGACCCCTGGTGGCTAAATGAGTTGAAGACGGAATGCGACGCCTGGTGGCTAAATGAGTTGAAGACGGAATGCGACGCCTGGTGGCTAAATGAGTTGAAAACGGAATGCGACGCCTGGTGGCTAAATGAGTTGAAGACGGAATGCGACCCCTGGTGGCTAAATGAGTTGAAGACGGAATGCGACCCCTGGTGGCTAAATGAGTTGAAGACGGAATGTGACGCCTGGTGGCTAAATGAGTTGAAGATGGAATGCGACCCCTGGTGGCTAAATGAGTTGAAGACGGAATGCGACGCCTGGTGGCTAAATGAGTTGAAGACGGAATGCGACGCCTGGTGGCTAAATGAGTTGAAGACGGAATGCGACGCCTGGTGGCTAAATGAGTTGAAGACGGAATGCGACCCCTGGTGGCTAAATGAGTTGAAGACGGAATGCCACGCCTGGTGGCTAAATGAGTTGAAAACGGAATGCGACCCCTTTGGGCTAAATGAGTTGAAGACGGAATGCGACGCCTGGTGGCTAAATGAGTTGAAAACGGAATGCGACGCCTGGTGGCTAAATGGGTTGAAGACGGAATGCGACCCCTGGTGGCTAAATGAGTTGAAGACGGAATGTGACGCCTGGTGGCTAAATGAGTTGAAGACGGAATGCGACCCCTGGTGGCTAAATGAGTTGAAGACGGAATGCGACGCCTGGTGGCTAAATGAGTTGAAGATGGAATGCGACGCCTGGTGGCTAAATGAGTTGAAGACGGAATGTGACGCCTGGTGGCTAAATGAGTTGAAGACGGAATGCGACGCCTGGTGGCTAAATGAGTTGAAGACGGAATGCGACCCCTGGTGGCTAAATGAGTTGAAGACGGAATGCCACGCCTGGTGGCTAAATGAGTTGAAAACGGAATGCGACCCCTTTGGGCTAAATGAGTTGAAGACGGAATGCGACGCCTGGTGGCTAAATGGGTTGAAGACGGAATGCGACCCCTGGTGGCTAAATGAGTTGAAGACGGAATGCGACGCCTGGTGGCTAAATGAGTTGAAAACGGAATGCGACGCCTGGTGGCTAAATGAGTTGAAGACGGAATGCGACCACTGGTGGCTAAATGAGTTGAAGACGGAATGCGACGCCTGGTGGCTAAATGAGTTGAAGACGGAATGCGATGCCTGGTGGCTAAATGAGTTGAAGATGGAATGCGACGCCTGGTGGCTAAATGAGTTGAAGATGGAATGCGACGCCTGGTGGCTAAATGAGTTGAAGACGGAATGCGACGCCTGGTGGCTAAATGAGTTGAAAACGGAATGCGACGCCTGGTGGCTAAATTAGTTGAAGACGGAATGCGCCGCCTGGTGGCTAAATGAGTTGACAACGGAATGCGACGCCTGGTGGCTAAATGAGTTGAAGATGGAATGCGACCCCTTTGGGCTAAATGAGTTGGACACCCCTGTTCTAGGTCAGTAACAGTAGAAGAGTGATTGTCTGTATTCAGTAAGCAGGACAGCCATCACATTCAGGACCTCCAGATTCTCGCTGACAAACCTTTACAATGACACTTGAGCCTCATTACCGGCCTAACAAACACACACACACACACACACACACACACACACACACACACACACACACACACACACACGCACACACTGTACTCTACTAATGACGTGAAAGCTATGAATGTGGTCTTTGTCTGTGAGAGATGCTATCGGCTCTGACTGAACTCTATGGTCATCAGTGCGTGGCTAACTAATCTCTTCATGAAGGCCACTTCTCCCAGCTAACCTATCAAAAGGTCCGTAATGGATTCTAATGCAGAGGTTTTCAAACTAGGGTCTGGGCCCCCCTAGGGGAGGTACTGGAGGGGGTCTGATTTTTTTTGTTGTTGTGAAAAATAATTATTTTATGAATATCACTTGCTACAACAGAATACCATTCTGGATTAAAAAAAGGAATAAAAAGATAGTTTCACGAGCCAATGCTAGCTAGCGTTAGCGCAATGACTGAAAGTGTACAGGAACAGTTAGCATGCTATCTTGAACGACCTAAACCAAATAGAAAGCATGCAGAAAAGACATTGAACTATATCTATTTTTATCATCTAACAGTCAAATACAAGCTAGACTGTCAGGGAGAATTGAAAACTCCGTAAACCAGTCATAAACCAGCGCCCATTGATTTTGTTATAATTGTTTTTGCAGAGGAACAGGCAAAAGGGAAATTAGCTTTAAAACTGCAATTGTCTCTCAGCTCCGTGCCAAACTGTGTAGAATTGCCAAGATACCTTTCTAAGTGTACTTTATTATGTATTGGATCACAAACATTTTTTAACTTTTACATTACCGATAAAATGGCCTGACGTTGAAGTGGACATTCTCGGTATTCATATCCCGAAAGAAAGAACTGATCCCTCTCCAATACATTGTTATAGAACGTTTGCAAAAATTGATACGGTCTTGCTACCATGGAAAGGTAAATACCTGTCTATATTGAAAAATCTATCTGATTTAATTCTTTAGTCCGTTTCTCTATTTACTTTTGGACCTGCCTATCCTGAACAACTTGTTTTGTGAAATTTCATGATTTATTTCAGCTATTATTTCTTTCATCACATTCCCAGTGGGTCAGAAGTTCACATACACTCAATTAGTATTTGATAGCATTGCTTTTAAATTGTTTACCTTGGGTCAAACGTTTCTGGTTGCCTTCCACAAGCTTCCCACAATAAGTTGGGTGAATTTTGGCCCATTCCTCCTGACAGAGCTGGTGTAACTGAGCCAGGTTTGTAGGCCTCCTTGCTCACACACACTTTTTCAGTTCTGACCACTATTTTTCTATGGGATTGAGGTCAGGGCTTTGTGATGGCCTTTCCAATACCTTGACTTTGTTGTCCTTAAGCCGTTTTGCCACAACTTTGGAAGGATGCTTGGGGTCATTGTCCATATGGAAGAGCCCTTTCCGACCAAGCTTTAACTTCCTGACTGTCGTCTTGAGATGTTGCTTCAATATATCCACATAATTTTCCTTCTTCGTGATGCCATCTATTTTGTGAAGTGCACCAGTCCCTCCTGCAGCAAAGAACCCCCCACAACATGATGCTGCCACCCCCGTGCTTCACGGTTGGGATGGTGTTCTTCGGCTTGCAAGCCTCCCCCTTTTTCCTCCAAACATAATGATGGTCATTATGGCCAAACAGTTCTATTTTTGTTTCATCAGACCAGAAGACATTTCTCCAAAAAGTACGATCTTTGTCCCCATGTGCAGTTGCAAACCGTAGTCTGGCTTTTTTATGGCGGTTTTGGAGCAGTGTCTTCTTCCTTGCTGAGCGGCTTTTCAGGTTATGTCGATATAGGACTCGTTTTACTTTGGATATAGATACTTTTGTACTTGTTTCATCCAGCATCTTCACAAGGTGCTTTGCTGTTGTTCTGGGACTGATTTGCACTTTTCGCACTAAAGTGCATTCATCTCTAGGAGACAGAACACGTCTCCTTCCTGAGAGGTATGACAGCTGTTTGGTCCCATGGTGTTTATACTTGTCTACTATTGTTTGTACAGATGAATGTGGTACCTTCAGGTGTTTGGAAATTGCTCCCAAGGATGAACCAGACTTGCGGAGGTCAATCATTTTTTTCTGAGGTCTTGGCTGATTTCTTTTGATTTTCCCCATGATGTCAAGCAAAGAGGCACTGAGTTTGAAGGTAGGCCTTGAAATACATCCACAGGTACACCTCCAATTGACTCAAATTATGTAAATTAGCCTATCAGAATCTTCTAAAGCCATGACATAATTTCCTGGAATTTTCCAACATGTTTAAAGGCACAGTCAACTTAGTGTATGTAAACTTCTGACCCACTGGAATTGTGATACAGTGAATTATAAGTGAAATAATCTGTCTGTAAACAATTGTTGGAGAAATGACTTGTGTCATGAACAAAGTAGATGTCCTAACCGACTTGCCAAAACTATAGTTTGTTAACAAGAAATTTGCGGAATGGTTGAAAAACGAGTTTTAATGACTCCAACCTAAGTGTATTTAAACTTCTGACTTTAGCTGAATATGGTATGTATAAGATGGAAGTAGAAGAGTTAATTAGTTTACTCCAATTAGGAGAGGGGTGGTAGGGTTAGGAGGGTTAATAAAGGTGGAAACACATAATATATATATATATATATATATATATATAAGATATAAACACAAACAGTACCAGTCAAAAGTGTAGACATCTACTCATTCACGGATTTTTCTTCAGTTTGACTATTTTCTACATTGTAGAATAATAGTGAAGACATCAAAACTATGAAGTAGCACATATGGAATCATGTAGTAACCCAAAAAAAAGTGTTTAAACAAATCTGGGCGCCAACCCAGACAAGATGACCACATCAGTGACTCAACCCACTCAGGTGACGCACCCCCTCCAGGGACGGCATGAGAGAGCCCCAGTAAAGCCAGTGACTCAGCCCCTGTAATAGGGTTAGAGGCAGAGAATCCCAGTGGAAAGAGGGGAACCGGCCAGGCAGAGACAGCAAGGGCGGTTTGTTGCTCCAGAGCCTTTCCGTTCACCCTCCCACTCCTGGGCCAGACTACACTCAATCATATGACCCACTGAAGAGATGAGTCTTCAGTAGAGACTTGAAGGTTGAGACCGAGTTTGCGTCTCTGACATGGGTAGGCAGACCGTTCCATAAAAATTGAGCTCTATAGGAGAAAGCCCTGCCTCCAGCTGTTTGCTTAAAAATTCTAGGGACAATTAGGAGGCCTGCGTCTTGTGACCGTAGCGTACGTGTAGGTATGTACGGCAGGACCAAATCAGAGAGATGGGTAGGAGCAAGCCCATGTAATGCTTTGTAGGTTAGCAGTAAAACCTTGAAATCAGCCCTTGCCTTAACAGGAAGCCAGTGTAGGGAGGCTAGCACTGGAGTAATATGATCAAATTTGTTGGTTCTAGTCAGGATTCTAGCAGCCGTATTTAGCACTAACTGAAGTTTATTTAGTTCTTTATCCGGGTAGCCGGAAAGTAGAGCATTGCAGTAGTCTAACCTAGAAGTGACAAAAGCATGGATTAATTTTTCTGCATCATTTTTGGACAGAAAGTTTCTGATTTTTGCAATGTTACGTAGATGGAAAAAAGCTGTCCTTGAAATGGTCTTGATATGTTCTTCAAAAGAGAGATCAGGGTCCAGAGTAACGCCGAGGTCCTTCACAGTTTTATTTGAGACGACTGTACAACCATTAAGATTAATTGTCAGATTCAACAGAAGATTTCTTTGTTTCTTGGGACCTAGAACACCTATATCATGTAGTCTGGTAGACCTATATCATGTAGTCTGGTAGACCTATATCATGTAGTCTGGTAGACCTATATCATGTGGCCTGGTAGACCTATATCATGTAGTCTGGTAGACCTATATCATCTGGCCTGGTAGACCTATATCATGTAGTCTGGTAGACCTATATCATGTAGTCTGGTAGACCTATATCATGTAGTCTGGTAGACCTATATCATGTAGTCTGGTAGACCTATATCATGTGGATGTAGTAGACCCATATCATGCGGATGTAGTAGACCTATATCATGCGGATGTTGTAGACCTATATCATGCGGATGTAGTAGACCTATAGGATGTGGTAGATCTATATCATGTTGTCTAGTAGACCTATAATCATGTTGTCTAGTAGACCTATAGGATGTGGTAGACCTATATCATGCGGATGTAGTAGACCTATATCATGCGGATGTTGTAGACCTATATCATGCGGATGTAGTAGACCTATAGGATGTGGTAGACCTATATCATGTGGATGTAGTAGACCTATAGGATGTGGTAGACCTATATCATGTGGATGTAGTAGACCTATAGGATGTGGTAGACCTATATCATGTTGTCTAGTAGACCTATATCATGTAGTAGACCTATATCATGCAGATGTAGTAGACCTACATCATTAGGTAGGTTAACACGTGGCCCTAGCGTAGGTCTGGTAGTTAAGCTGCGTACACATTGTGGACGACAGCAGTATACAGTTGGCTTGGCGTGTGTGTGATGGGGGATGTTATATGCTGGCTGACTGTACTGTTGTCAGAGAGGCCTGAGCAATTCCTTATCTGATACTGTTAATTAGGTTGAGACCTCTGTGAGGGCATGCATGGACACACACACACACACACACACACACACACACACACACACACACACACACACACACACACACACACACACACACACACACACACACACAGACAGAGGTAGTAACAATGACAGTTGATGATTTACGGTACAAGCCAGTATGAAGTTGGGGATTGAAGAGAGAACCTCTTACATTTAGTTGCTCTTACACCAATGTAATTAGGTTACTCTTGTAACAACGTTATTTTACACTTTAAAAAGCTTACAATAGAGATGACGGCAGGTGGCACTCTTGAAGCCAGGATTAGACACATAGTAGCCTAGTAGACCTGTATCATGTTGTCTAGTAGACCTATATAATGTTGATATAATGTTGATGTAGTAGACCTATATCATGTAGCTGTAGTAGACCTACAGTGGGGCAAAAAAGTATTTAGTCAGCCACCAATTGTGCAAGTTCTCCCACTTAAAAAGATGAGGCCTGTAATTTTCATCATAGGTACACTTCAACTATGACAGACAAAATGAGAAAAGAAAATCCAGAAAATCACATTGTAGGATTTTTAATGAATTTATTTGCAAATTATGGTGGAAAATAAGTATTTGGTCACCTACAAACAAGCAAGATTTCTGGTTCTCACAGACCTGTAACTTATTCTTTAAGAGGCTCCTCTGTCCTCCACTTGTCTCATGCGTTAACTTTTGCGGTAACTTTTGATGTCTCTCTAAGCTTTCCCTTAGGGAGAGAGAGAGAATATACACACGTACCTTCTAGAAGTTTCTAGTATGGGAGGGAGAGAAGTATCCCCTCTTCCGGGGCTGATGCCTCAGCAGGTTCAGGAATGTCTCATCACTCCCAGACATGACATCCTAGAGAGAACCTCCACAGAAAGAATCCTTAAACTGTACCTGACTGAAGGAAGTATTGGATGTCACAGAACAAAGCTGTGTGTAATAGCCTGAAGTCCAACGTCCAACAATTATATAGAGATATAGACCCAGATGATGTAACATTATAGAGATATAGACCCAGATGATGTAACATTATATAGAGATATAGACCCAGATGATGTAATATTATATAGAGATATAGACCCAGATGATTAACATTATATAGAGATATCGACCCAGATGATGCTATAGACCCAGATGATTTAACAGTATAGAGATATAGACCCAGATGATGTAACATTATATAGAGATATAGACCCAGATGATTAACATTATATAGAGATATAGACCCAGATGATGTAACATTATATAGAGATATAGACCCATATGATGTAACAGTATGTAGAGATATAGACCCAGATGATGTAACATTATATAGAGATATAGACCCAGATGATGCTATAGACCCAGATGATGTAACAGTATAGAGATATAGACCCAGATGATGTAACATTATATAGAGATATCGACCCAGATGATGCTATAGACCCAGATGATTTAACAGTATAGAGATATAGACCCAGATGATGTAACATTATATAGAGATATAGACCCAGATGATTAACATTATATAGAGATATAGACCCAGATGATGTAACATTATATAGAGATATAGACCCATATGATGTAACAGTATGTAGAGATATAGACCCAGATGATGTAACATTATATAGAGATATAGACCCAGATGATGTAACATTATATAGAGATATCGACCCAGATGATGCTATAGACCCAGATGATTTAACAGTATAGAGATATAGACCCAGATGATGTAACATTCTATAGAGATATAGACCCAGATTGTTTTTAGGGAGATATAGACCCAGATGATGATATAGACCCAGATGATGTAACATTATATAGAGATATAGACCCCGATGATGTAACAGTATGTAGAGATATAGACCCAGATGATGTAACATTAGAGAGATATAGACCCAGATGATGTAACATTATATAGAGATATAGACCCAGATGATGTAACAGTATAGAGCTATAGACCCAGATGATGTAACATTAGAGAGATATAGACCCAGATGATGTAACATTATATAGAGATATAGACCCAGATGATGTAACAGTATAGAGATATAGACCCAGATGATGTAACATTAGAGAGATATAGACCCAGATGATGTAACATTAGAAAGATATTGACCCAGATTATGCAACATTATATAGAGATATAGACCCAGATGATGTAACAGTATAGAGATATAGACCCAGATGATGTAACCATATATAGAGATATCGACCCAGATGATGTAACATTATATAGAGATATAGACACAGATGATGTAACATTATATAGAGATTTAGACCCAGATGATGTAACATTATATAGAGATATAGACCCAGATGATGTAACATTATATAAAGATATAGACCCAGATGATGTAACATTATGTAGAGATATAGACCCATATGATGTAACATTATATAGAGATATAGACCCAGATGATGTAACATTATGTAGAGATATAGACCCAGATGATGTAACATTAGAGAGATATAGACCCAGATGATGTAACATTAGAGAGATATAGACCCAGATGATGTAACATTATATAGAGATATAGACCCAGATGATGTAACAGTATAGAGATATAGACCCAGATGATGTAACCATATAGAGATATAGACCCAGATGATGTAAAATGATATAGAGATATAGACCCAGATTATGTAACAGTATAGAGATATAGACCCAGATGATGTAACATTATATAGAGATATAGACCCAGATTATGTAACAGTATAGAGATATAGACCCAGATGATGTAACATTATATAGAGATATAGACCCAGATGATGTAAAATTATATAGAGATATAGACCCAGATTATGTTTTTAGGGAGATATAGACCCAAATGATGTAACATTAGAGAGATATAGACCCAGATTATGTAACATTAGAGAGATATAGACCCAGATGATGTAACATTAGAGAGATATAGACCCAGATGATGTAACATTATATAGAGATATAGACCCAGATGATGTAACATTATATAGAGATATAGACCCAGATGATGTAACGGTATAGAGATATAGACCCAGATGATGTAACAGAGAGATATAGACCCAGATTATGTTTTTAGGGAGATATAGACCCAGATGATCTAACAGTATAGAGATATAGGCCCAGATGATGTAACATTAGAGAGATATAGACCCATATGATGTTTTTAGGGAGATATAGACCCAGATGATGTTTTTAGAGAGATGTACCTTAGATATTGGTTTCCATAGAATGGTTCCAGACTTGTCTCCTGAATTCAAAATGCAACTTATCGGTGAGGTTATTTCCCCTTTAACTCACTCTGCCGCAGGATATTACATCATACTTCCCAGTTCCTTTGGGGGAACCCCCTCCAGCAATATTTAGATATTAAATAGCATAGGAATATTTCATCATTTGGTTGACTAATATAGGCCTAAAGGTTTTATTTTTTCAGATATAAACATAACATCTAGTGGATAGAGAGTTGGACTAGTAACCGAAAGGTTAAAGGTTAAAGTTGGTTTCTGGTTGTGAAACGTGCTATTAAGGGAAAAGGAAGCAGACATAATCACAAGAGCATTTTATTTTCTCTGTAATATAACGTTATACGGTCCACGCTGTGGCTGAACCTAGACAGGGTGGGGATTTGGATCTGTAGAGCTGGGTAGGGTTTCAGTGCAAGGGAGAGAAATATGGAGGTAACGGGATAGAGGAAGAACGAGAGAGGGAATGGTAGAGAAACATGGAGGGAACGGGATAGAGGAAGAACGAGAGGGGGAACGGGAGAGAGGAAGAACGAGAGAGGGAATGGGAGAGAAACATGGAGGGAACGGGATAGAGGAAGAACGAGAGGGGGAACGGGAGAGAGGAAGAACGAGAGAGGGAATGGGAGAGAGGAAGAACGAGAGAGGGAATGGGAGAGAGGAAGAACGAGAGAGGGAATGGGATAGAGGAAGAACGAGAGGGGGAATGGGAGAGAGGAAGAACGAGAGGGGGAATGGGAGAGAGGAAGAACGAGAGGGGGAACGGGATAGAGGAAGAACGAGAGAGGGAGGTATGGACAGAGGGAGAGAAAGAGAGAAGCTGGGTGGTATGGACAGAGGGAGAGAAAGAGAGAAGCTAGGTGGTATGGACAGAGGGAGAGAAAGAGAGAAGCTAGGTGGTATGGACAGAGGGGGAGAAAGAGAGAAGCTAGGTGGTATGGACAGAGGGGGAGAAAGAGAGAAGCTAGGTGGTATGGACAGAGGGAGAGAAAGAGAGAAGCTAGGTGGTATGGACAGAGGGGGAGAAAGAGAGAAGCTAGGTGGTATGGTCAGAGGGAGAGAAAGAGAGAAGCTGGGTGTATGGACAGAGGGAGAGAAAGAGAGAAGCTAGGTGGTATGGACAGAGGGGGAGAAAGAGAGAAGCTGGGTGGTATGGACAGATGGGGATAAAGAGAGAAGCTAGGTGGTATGGACAGAGGGGGAGAAAGAGAGAAGCTAGGTGGTATGGACAGAGGGGGAGAAAGAGAGAAGCTAGGTGGTATGGACAGAGGGGGAGAATGAGAGAAGCTAGGTGGTATGGACAGAGGGGGAGAAAGAGAGAAGCTAGGTGGTATGGACAAAGGGGGAGAAAGAGAGAAGCTAGGTGGTATGGACAGAGGGGGAGAATGAGAGAAGCTAGGTGGTATGGACAGAGGGGGAGAAAGAGAGAAGCTAGGTGGTATGGACAGAGGGAGAGAAAGAGAGAGGCCCGGAGTTGTCATCATGGGCTGGACAGAGGGAGAAAGAGAGAGGCCCAGAGTTGTCATCATGGGCTGGACAGAGGGAGAAAGAGAGAGGCCCAGAGTTGTCATCATGGGTTGGACAGAGGGAGGAAGAGAGAGGCCCAGAGTTGTCATCATGGGCTGGACAGAGGGAGAAAGAGAGGCCCAGAGTTGTCATCATGGACTGTGACAGACATCCCTCCCTGACTAGGGTGGTTGCCGTGGTTCCTATTGTTTGGAGGAAGCCACAGGGATAGGGACGTAGTGCAAGGGATAGGGACGTAGGGTTTCAGTGCAAGGGAGAGAAATATGGAGGTAACGGGATAGAGGAAGAACGAGAGAGGGAATGGTAGAGAAACATGGAGGGAACGGGATAGAGGAAGAACGAGAGGGGGAACGGGAGAGAGGAAGAACGAGAGAGGGAATGGGAGAGAAACATGGAGGGAACGGGAGAGAGGAAGAACGAGAGAGGGAATGGGAGAGAGGAAGAACGAGAGAGGGAATGGGAGAGAGGAAGAACGAGAGAGGGAATGGGAGAGAGGAAGAACGAGAGAGGGAATGGGATAGAGGAAGAACGAGAGGGGGAATGGGAGAGAGGAAGAACGAGAGGGGGAATGGGAGAGAGGAAGAACGAGAGGGGGAACGGGATAGAGGAAGAACGAGAGAGGGAGGTATGGACAGAGGGAGAGAAAGAGAGAAGCTGGGTGGTATGGACAGAGGGAGAGAAAGAGAGAAGCTAGGTGGTATGGACAGAGGGAGAGAAAGAGAGAAGCTAGGTGGTATGGACAGAGGGGGAGAAAGAGAGAAGCTAGGTGGTATGGACAGAGGGGGAGAAAGAGAGAAGCTAGGTGGTATGGACAGAGGGAGAGAAAGAGAGAAGCTAGGTGGTATGGACAGAGGGGGAGAAAGAGAGAAGCTAGGTGGTATGGTCAGAGGGAGAGAAAGAGAGAAGCTGGGTGGTATGGACAGAGGTAGAGAAAGAGAGAAGCTAGGTGGTATGGACAGAGGGGGAGAAAGAGAGAAGCTAGGTGGTATGGACAGAGGGGGAGAAAGAGAGAAGCTAGGTGGTATGGACAGAGGGAGAGAAAGAGAGAAGCTAGGTGGTATGGACAGAGGGGGAGAAAGAGAGAAGCTGGGTGGTATGGACAGATGGGGATAAAGAGAGAAGCTAGGTGGTATGGACAGAGGGGGAGAAAGAGAGAAGCTAGGTGGTATGGACAGAGGGGGAGAAAGAGAGAAGCTAGGTGGTATGGACAGAGGGGGAGAATGAGAGAAGCTAGGTGGTATGGACAGAGGGGGAGAAAGAGAGAAGCTAGGTGGTATGGACAGAGGGAGAGAAAGAGAGAGGCCCGGAGTTGTCATCATGGGCTGGACAGAGGGAGAAAGAGAGAGGCCCAGAGTTGTCATCATGGGCTGGACAGAGGGAGAAAGAGAGAGGCCCAGAGTTGTCATCATGGGTTGGACAGAGGGAGGAAGAGAGAGGCCCAGAGTTGTCATCATGGGCTGGACAGAGGGAGAAAGAGAGGCCCAGAGTTGTCATCATGGACTGTGACAGACATCCCTCCCTGACTAGGGTGGTTGCCGTGGTTCCTATTGTTTGGAGGAAGCCACAGGGATAGGGACATGTCCCAAAAGGCACTCCATTCCCTACATTAGTGCACTACTTTTGACCACAACCCTATGAGCCCTGGTGGAAAGTAGTGCACTACTTTTGACCACTACCCTATGAGCCCTGGTGGAAAGTAGTGCACTACTTTTGACCACTATCCTATGAGCCCTGGTGGAAAGTAGTGCACTACTTTTGACCACAACCCTATGAGCCCTGGTGGAAAGTAGTGCACTACTTTTGACCACTACCCTATGAGCCCTGGTGGAAAGTAGTGCACTACTTTTGACCAAAACCCTATGAGCCCTGGTGGAAAGCAGTGCACTACTTTTGACCAAAACCCTATGAGCCCTGGTGGAAAGTAGTGCACTACTTTTGACCACTACCCTATGAGCCCTGGTGGAAAGTAGTGCACTACTTTTGACCACTACCATATGAGCCCTGGTGGAAAGTAGTGCACTAGGGATCCATTGAAACACAGTGGACCTGCTCTTTTTTTTGTCGTTGCTGATTGTGTCCTAGACTTGGCCAGAATCTTTCTCTGTGTCGTGTTGCTCTTTCTCCATTCCCATTATTTCTTTCTTCGTCTCAGTCACCGTTTCACCTCCTGCTACTGTAATTCAGTCACTGTTTCACCTCCTGCTATTGTAATTCAGCCACTGTTTCACCTCCTGCTACTGTAATTCAGCCTCCTGCTACTGTAATTCAGCCACTGTTTCACCTCCTGCTACTGTAATTCAGCCACTGTTTCACCTCCTGCTACTGTAATTCAGCCACTGTTTCACCTCCTGCTACTGAAATTCAGCCACTGTTTCACCTCCTGCTACTGTAATTCAGCCACAGTTTCACCTCCTGCTACTGTAATTCAGTCACTGTTTCACCTCCTGCTACTGTAATTCAGTCACTGTTTCACCTCCTGCTACTGTAATTCAGTCACTGTTTCACCTCCTGCTACTGTAATTCAGCCACTGTTTCAAATCCTGCTACTGTTATTCAGCCACTGTTTCACCTCCTGCTACTGTAATTCAGCCAGTGTCAAAGGTTGTGCGGCTATTAAAGGTGCGTGACTGCCACCTAGTGTTAGTTTGAAACATTACTCCTCCTTGGTCACACTGACTCATTCTCCTTTCTTTTTTTGTTTCCGTGATCCCAGAGTGTGTGCAGGCTTTTTGTCCAGCCATAACTAATCAACTGTGATCATCAAGGCCCCCTCCCTCCTGATTAGCTCAGCGGAACCAGATGTGTGTTAAGGCTGGGCTGAAACTAAAGCCTGCGCACACACCCTCTTTTACGAAGTCTAAAATTGTCGTTATCTCCTCCCAGTCATCGTTTAGAGGTGCGGTCCCAGGTGGCTCAGGCCTTCCTGTCTAAGTTCCAGCTGTCCTCTGAAGAGATGGACACACTACGAGGGGTAAGAGACGCACCCGTCACGGAGGACTTCTTCAAGGCTCTGAGCAGAGTGAAGAACATCCATGAAGACGTCAGGATTCTCCTGAGGACCAACCAGCAGACTGCAGGGTGAGAGACAAACTGTATATACAGAGCACTCGGAAAGTATTCAGACCCCTTCCCCTTTTCCACATTTTGTTACTTCACAGCCTTATTTTAAAATGGATTCAATGTTTTTTTTTTTTTTTTTTTACCTCAGTCTACGCACAATACCCCATAATGACATCACAATACCCCATAATGACATCACAATACCCCATAATGACATCACAATACCCCATAATGACATCACAATACCCCATAATGACAAAGCAAAAACAGGTTTTTAGAATTGTTTGATAATTTGATAACTGAAAAATCATATTTACATAAGTATTCAGACACTTTACTCAGTACTTTGTTGAAGCACCTTTGGCAATGATTACAGCCTCGAGTCTTCTTGGGTATGATGCTACAAGTTTGGCACACCTGTATTTGGGTAGTTACTCCCATTCTTCTCTACAGATCCTCTCAAGCTCTGTCAGGTTGGATGGGGAGCGTTGCTGCACAGCTATTTTCAGGTCTCTCTAGAGATGTTCGATCGGGTTCAAGTCTGGGCTCTGGCTGGGCCACTCAAGAACATTCAGAGACTTGTGCAAAAGCCACTCCTATGTTATCTTGGTTGTGTACTTAGGGTCGTTGTCCTGTTGGAAGGTGAACCTTCGCCCCAGTCTGAGGTCCTGAGCGCTCTGGAGCAGGTTTTCATCAAGGATCTCTCTGTACTTTACTCCGTTCATCAAATCAAATCAAATGTCTTTATATAGCCCTTCGTACATCAGCTGATATCTCAAAGTGCTGTACAGAAACCCAGCCTAAAACCCCAAACAGCAGGCAATGCAGGTGTAGAAGCACGGTGGCTATGAAAAACTCCCTAGAAAGGCCAAAACCTAGGAAGAAACCTAGAGAGGAACCAGGCTATCATCTTTCCCTTGATCCTGACTAGTCTCCCAGTCCCTGACACTGAAAAGCATCCCCACAGCATGATGCTGCCACCACCATGCTTCACCGTAGGGATGGTGCCAGGTTTCCTCCAGACGTGATGCTTGGCATTCAGGCCAAAGAGTTTAATATTGGTTTCATCAGACCAGAGAATCTTGTTTCTCACGGTCTTAGTCTTTAGGTGCCTGTTGGCAAACTCCAAGCAGGCTGTCATGTGCCTTTTACTGACGAGTGGCTTCCGTCTGGCTACTCTACCATAAAGGCCTGATTGGTGTAGGGCTGCAGAGATGGTTGTCCTTCAGGAAGGTTCTGCCATCGTCACAGAGGAACGCTGGAGCTCTGTCAGAGTGACCATCGGGGTTCTTCTCCCCCCGATTGCTCAGCTCTAGGAGGAGTCTTGGTGGTTCCAAACTTCTTGCATTTGGAGGCCACTGTGTTCTTGGGGACATTCAATGCTGAAGAAATGTTTTGGTACCCTTCCCCAGATCTGTGCCTCGACACAATCCTGTCTCGGAGCTCTACAGACAATTCCTTCGACCTCATGGTTTGGTTTCTGCTCTGACATACACTGTCAACTGTGGGACCTTATATTGACAGGTGTGTGACTTTCCAAATCAAGTCCAATCAATTGAATTTACTACAGGTGGACTCCAATCAAGTTGTAGAAACATCTCAAGGATGATCAATTGAAACAGGATGCACCTGAGCTCAATTTTGAGTCTCATAGCAAATGGTCTGAATACTTATGTAAATAAGGTATTTATGCTTTTTACTTTGAATAAACTAGCTAAAATGTCTAAACCAATATTTGCTTTGTCATTTTGGGTATTGTTTGTAGATTGCTGAGGATTTTTATTTTTTATTTAATCCATTTTAGAAGAAGGCTGTAACGTAACAACATGTGGGAAAAAGTCAAGGGGTCTGAATACTTTCCGAATGCCCTGTATGTGAAACTCAATTGTAATATGCCTTTTCTTGTTCCGGTTGTTAAACGTGTCTCCCATCCAGGCTGGACATCATGGAGCAGATGGCTGTGTTACAGGAGACGTCCTACGAACAGCTCTACCGCTGGACTCAGAGTGAGCACTCATTCATCCATCCTCTCATTCATTCATCCATCCTCTCATTCATTCATCCATCCTTTCATTCATTCATCCATCCTCTCATTCATTCATCCATCCTCTCATTCATTCATCCATCCTTTCATTCATTCATCCATCCTCTCATTCATTCATCCATCCTCTCATTCATTCATCCATCCTTTCATTCATTCATCCATCCTCTCATTCATTCATACACCGACTGGGTTCATGGACTGAATTCTAACCTAATGCTAACGTGTTCACTTAGTCTCCCATTGACGTCGATGCTAACCTGTTCACTTAGTCTCCCATTGACATCGATGCTAACGTGTTCACTTAGTCTCCCATTGACATCGATGCTAACATGTTCACTTAGTCTCCCATTGACATCGATGCTAACGTGTTCACTTAGTCTCCCATTGACATCGATGCTAACGTGTTCACTTAGTCTCCCATTGACGTCGATGCTAACGTGTTCACTTAGTCTCCCATTGACATCGATGCTAACGTGTTCACTTAGTCTCCCATTGACATCGATGCTAACGTGTTCACTTAGTCTCCCATTGACATCGATGCTAACGTGTTCACTTAGTCTCCCATTGACGTCGATGCTAACGTGTTCACTTAGTCTCCCATTGACATCGATGCTAACGTGTTCACTTAGTCTCCCATTGACATCGATGCTAACGTGTTCACTTAGTCTCCCATTGACATCGATGCTAACGTGTTCACTTAGTCTCCCTTTGACGTCGACGCTAACGTGTTCACTTAGTCTCCCATTGACATCGATGCTAACGTGTTCACTTAGTCTCCCATTGACGTCGATGCTAACGTGTTCACTTAGTCTCCCATTGACGTCGATGCTAACGTGTTCACTTAGTCTCCCATTGACGTCGATGCTAACGTGTTCACTTAGTCTCCCATTGACGTCGATGCGTGACCTAGGTAGGATTCACCCCATATTGCGAGATTTAGCATTTAAGTACTGACACATTCTAATCTCGCTCTCTCTCTCTCTCTCTCTCTCTCTCTCTCTCTCTCTCTCTCTCTCTCTCTCTCTCTCTCTCTCTCTCTCTCTTCTCTCTCTCTCTCTAGATGAGTGCCGTGGTCTGACCCAGGAGTCCTGTGACATCAGTCCAGTGCTTAGTCAGGCTATGGAGGCCTTGCAGGACCGCCCTGTTCTCTACAAGTAAGCACCACACACACCTTTTTATATATATATATATGAAATCATTAATGCACTTGATTAAAAAGTGGATTTAAAGTAGATTTATCAAAGGTCTTTGATTCAGTTGACCATGAATTGTTGCTAGCTAGACTCAGTAACATTGGTCTCAGCGAAGGGGCAGTAAATTGGTTTAGGAAGTAATCTTTCTGACACAACACAACGTGTTATATACTGACAATCACAAGTCTAGTTGTCTAGAGATTAATAAAGGTGTGCCCCAGGGTTCCATTTTAGCTCCTGTGTTGTTCTCAATGATTTGGGAAATGGGATGCAACCAGCAAAGTTCCATCTATATGCAGATGATACAGTTCTATATTCATGTGCTCCTTCTCTGGTTCAGGCTGTTGAAGAGCTGCAGACTGCTTTTCAGTCACTGCAGGCCTCCCTTTATGGTCTCAAACTGGTCTTGGATGTAGAAACAACTAAGTTCATGACCTTTACCAGAGCTAGAACTCTGCCAGAGAACTTTAGCATTGTCACATCTGATGGCTTATCCATTGGAAAAGTGTCATCCTACAAATACCAAGGTATGTGGTTGGATGACAAGTTGTCCTTTAAAGTTAATGTGGATAATCTTCTGACAAAACTGAAATCAATTGAAATTGGGTTTTTATTTTCATAATAAGGCTTCCCGCTTATGGACTCTGTTTATCATGCAGCCTCCTCTGTTTATCATGCAGCCTCCTCTGTCTTACAGAGACTGGACTCTGTTTATCATGCAGCCTCCTCTGTCTGACAGACTGTTTATCATGCAGCCTCCTCTGTCTGACAGAGACTGGACTCTGTTTATCATGCAGCCTCCTCTGTCTTACAGAGACTGGACTCTGTTTATCATGCAGCCTCTGTCTTACAGAGACTGGACTCTGTTTATCATGCATCCTCCTCTGTCTGACAGAGACTGGACTATGTTTATCATGCAGCCTCCTCTGTATATCATGCAGCCTCCTCTGTTTATCATGCAGCCTCCTCTGTTTATCATGCAGCCTCCTCTGTTTATCATGCAGCCTCCTCTGTCTTACAGAGACTGGACTCTGTTTATCATGCAGCCTCCTCTGTTTATCATGTAGCCTCCTCCGTCTTACAGAGACTAGACTCTGTTTATCATGCAGCCTCCTCTGTCTGACAGAGACTAGACTCTGTTTATCATGCAGCCTCCTCTGTTTATCATGCAGCCTCCTCTGTCTTACAGAGACTAGACTCTGTTTATCATGCAGCCTCCTCTGTTTATCATGCAGCCTCCTCTGTTTATCATGCAGCCTCCTCTGTTTATCATGCAGCCTCCTCTGTTTATCATGTAGCCTCCTCTGTTTATCATGCAGCCTCCTCTGTTTATCATGCAGCCTCCTCTGTTTATCATGTAGCCTCCTCTGTTTATCATGCAGCCTCCTCTGTTTATCATGCAGCCTCCTCTGTTTATCATGCAGCCTCCTCTGTTTATCATGCAGCCTCCTCTGTTTATCATGTAGCCTCCTCTGTTTATCATGCAGCCTCCTCTGTTTATCATGCAGCCTCCTCTGTCTGACAGAGACTGGACTCTGTTTATCATGCAGCCTCCTCTGTTTATCATGCAGCCTCCTCTGTTTATCATGCAGCCTCCTCTGTTTATCATGCAGCCTCCTCTGTCTTACAGAGACTAGACTCTGTTTATCATGCAGCCTCCTCTGTTTATCATGCAGCCTCCTCTGTCTGACAGACTGTTTATCATGCAGCCTCCTCTGTCTGACAGAGACTGGACTCTGTTTATCATGCAGCCTCCTCTGTTTATCATGCAGCCTCCTCTGTTTATCATGCAGCCTCCTCTGTTTATCATGCAGCCTCCTCTGTTTATCATGCAGCCTCCTCTGTTTATCATGCAGCCTCCTCTGTTTATCATGCAGCCTCCTCTGTTTATCATGCAGCCTCCTCTGTTTATCATGCAGCCTCCTCTGTTTATCATGCAGCCTCCTCTGTTTATCATGCAGCCTCCTCTGTTTATCATGCAGCCTCCTCTGTTTATCATGCAGCCTCCTCTGTTTATCATGCAGCCTCCTCTGTTTATCATGTAGCCTCCTCTGTTTGTCATGCAGCCTCCTCTGTTTATCATGCAGCCTCCTCTGTTTATCATGCAGCCTCCTCTGTCTTACAGAGACTAGACTCTGTGTATCATGCAGCCTCCTCTGTTTATCATGCAGCCTCCTCTGTCTGACAGAGACTAGACTCTGTGTATCATGCAGCCTCCTCTGTTTATCATGCAGCCTCCTCTGTTTATCATGCAGCCTCCTCTGTTTATCATGCAGCCTCCTCTGTTTATCATGCAGCCTCCTCTGTTTATCATGCAGCCTCCTCTGTTTATCATGCAGCCTCCTCTGTCTTACCTCGTGGTCTTATTTTCTTCTTATTTGGGGGGGGAGTAAACCCTCTCTCTTCGCCTCTTCCTCTCTGCCACGTCTCACCATCACCACCAGCCAATTGACAACCACTGAAGATGCAGTTCTCTGTCAGGTCCACATGGGGGCACACTTTTCCCATAATGGTCCTGTATGTATGCTGTTCAGCTTCTCAGAGTACACCAGAGATAATCATTACAACAGAGAGGTTAGTCTGACTGTTAATAGTACACCAGAGATAATCATTACAACAGAGAGGTTAGTCTGACTGTTGACAGTACACCAGAGATAGTCATTACAACAGAGATATTAGTCTGACTGTTGACAGTACACCAGAGATAATCATTACAACAGAGAGGTTAGTCTGACTGTTAACAGTACACCAGAGATAATCATTACAACAGAGAGGTTAGTCTGACTGTTAACAGTACACCAGAGATAATCATTACACCAGAGAGGTTAGTCTGACTGTTAACAGTACACCAGAGATAATCATTACAACAGAGAGGTTAGTCTGACTGTTAACAGTACACCAGAGATAATCATTACACCAGAGAGGTTAGTCTGACTGTTAACAGTACACCAGAGATAATCATTACAACAGAGAGGTTAGTCTGACTGTTAATAGTACACCAGAGATAATCATTACAACAGAGAGGTTAGTCTGACTGTTAACAGTACACCAGAGATAATCATTACAACAGAGAGATTAGTCTGACTGTTAACATTACACCAGAGATAATCATTACAACAGAGAGGTTAGTCTGACTGTTAACAGTACACCAGAGATATTCATTACAACAGAGAGGTTAGTCTGACTGTTAACAGTACACCAGAGATAATCATTACAACAGAGAGGTTAGTCTGACTGTTAATAGTACACCAGAGATAATCATTACACCAGAGAGGTTAGTCTGACTGTTAATAGTACACCAGAGATAATCATTACAACAGAGAGATTAGTCTGACTGTTAACAGTACACCAGAGATAATCATTACACCAGAGAGGTTAGTCTGACTGTTAACAGTACACCAGAGATAATCATTACATAAGAGAGGTTAGTCTGACTGTTAACAGTACACCAGAGATAATCATTACACCAGAGAGGTTAGTCTGACTGTTAACAGTACACCAGAGATAATCATTACACCAGAGAGGTTAGTCTGACTGTTAACAGTACACCAGAGATAATCATTACAACAGAGAGGTTAGTCTGACTGTTGACAGTACACCAGAGATAGTCATTACAACAGAGATATTAGTCTGACTGTTGACAGTACACCAGAGATAATCATTACAACAGAGAGGTTAGTCTGACTGTTAACAGTACACCAGAGATAATCATTACAACAGAGAGGTTAGTCTGACTGTTAACAGTACACCAGAGATAATCATTACACCAGAGAGGTTAGTCTGACTGTTAACATTACACCAGAGATAATCATTACAACAGAGAGGTTAGTCTGACTGTTAACAGTACACCAGAGATAATCATTACACCAGAGAGGTTAGTCTGACTGTTAACAGTACACCAGAGATAATCATTACAACAGAGAGGTTAGTCTGACTGTTAACAGTTCACCAGAGATAATCATTACAACAGAGAGGTTAGTCTGACTGTTAACAGTACACCAGAGATAATCATTACAACAGAGAGGTTAGTCTGACTGTTAACATCACACCAGAGATAATCATTACAACAGAGAGATTAGTCTGACTGTTAACATTACACCAGAGATAATCATTACAACAGAGAGGTTAGTCTGACTGTTAACAGTACACCAGAGATAATCATTACAACAGGGAGGTTAGTCTGACAGTTAACAGTACACCAGAGATAATCATTACAACAGAGAGGTTAGTCTGACTGTTAACAGTACACCAGAGATAATCATTACAACAGAGAGGTTAGTCTGACTGTTAACAGTACACCAGAGATAATCATTACAACAGAGAGGTTAGTCTGACTGTTAACAGTACACCAGAGATAATCATTACAACAGAGAGGTTAGTCTGACTGTTAACAGTACACCAAAGATAATCATTACAACAGAGAGGTTAGTCTGACAGTTAACATTACACCAGAGATAATCATTACAACAGAGAGATTAGTCTGACTGTTAAAAGTAAACCAGGGGTTCCTGACTCATGTTCGCCTCCTGGTCCAACCGTAGACATGCATATATCCTGTGTTTATATACATTGTTACAACATGTTTTCTTACTGACGGTCACACCTCCCTTCCTCTCCTTATCCTCTGTCCTTCCTTCCTTCCTGCCTTCCTCCCTCCCTCCCTCCCTCCCTCCCTCCCTCCCTCCCTCCCTCCCTCTCTCTCTGTATCCTCTCTCCTCCCTATTTGTCTCTCCTCCCCTCTCTCTGTCTCTCCCACGTTCCTCAGCCAAGGCCAGGGGATGTGGGGGTGGTAGACTGCTGTTCCTGTTATACACCCCCTCCTGTCCCCCTCCCTGACTGGCAGCAACAATGTTTAGCTACTGTTTAGTCTGACAGGGTTGTCTTCCCCCCCAAACAAGCCATAAAACACACCTCTTCTCAGATAGACAGACACATGGGCAGTGTTGTCTGTCTGTCTACCTTGACCTCCGGCTCCAAAACACAGACACACACACACACACACACACACACACACACACACACACACACACACACACACACACACACACACACTCAGTCTTGTGGTCTTCTCACTCATGGGTGTGTTGTGTTTTGTCTGTCTCTCATCCCTATTCCCCTGGTTGGCACATAGCAGCAGAGAGCAGCGGTACTATAGTAACAGTCACATAGTAACAGTAATATAGCAACAGTCACATAGTAACAGTAATATAGCAACAGTAATATAGCAACAGTACTATAGTAACAGTAATATAGCAACAGTACTATAGTAACAGTAATATAGCAACAGTAATATAGTAACAGTAATATAGCAACAGTACTATAGTAACAGTAATATAGCAACAGTACTATAGTAACAGTCACATAGTAACAGTAATATAGCAACAGTCACATAGTAACAGTAATATAGCAACAGTAATATAGCAACAGTACTATAGTAACAGTAATATAGCAACAGTACTATAGTAACAGTAATATAGCAACAGTAATATAGTAACAGTAATATAGCAACAGTACTATAGTAACAGTAATATAGCAACAGTAATATAGTAACAGTAATATAGCAACAGTAATATAGCAACAGTAATATAGCAACAGTAATATAGTAACAGTAATATAGCAACAGTACTATAGTAACAGTAATATAGCAACAGTAATATAGTAACAGTAATATAGCAACAGTAATATAGCAACAGTACTATAGTAACAGTCACATAGTAACAGTAATATAGCAACAGTACTATAGTAACAGTCACATAGTAACAGTAATATAGCAACAGTACTATAGTAACAGTCACATAGTAACAGTAATATAGCAACAGTACTATAGTAACAGTCACATAGTAACAGTAATATAGCAACAGTACTATAGTAACAGTCACATAGTAACAGTAATATAGCAACCGTACTATAGTAACAGTCACATAGTAACATTAATATAGCAACAGTACTATAGTAACAGTCACAGAGTAACAGTAATATAGTAACAGTCACATAGCAACAGTACTATAGTAACAGTCACATAGTAACAGTATATATAACAGTACTATAGTAACAGTCACATAGTAACAGTATATATAACAGTACTATAGTAACAGTCACATAGTAACAGTATATATAACAGTACTATAGTAACAGTGACATAGTAACAGTATATATAACAGTACTATAGTAACAGTCACATAGCAGCAGTATTATATAACAGTAATATATAACAGTAATATATAACAGTAATATATAACAGTAATATAGTAACAGTAATATATAACAGTAATATAGACCAGTAATATATACCAGTAATATATAACAGTAATATATAACAGTAATATATACCAGTAATATATAACAGTAATGTATAACAGTAATATATAACAGTAATATAGTAACAGTAATATAGTAACAGTAATATATAACAGTAATATATAACAGTAATATATAACAGTAATATAGTAACAGTAATATATAACAGTAATATATAACAGTAATATATAACAGTAATATATAACAGTAATATATAACAGTAATATAGCAGCAGTAATATATAACAGTAATATATAACAGTAATATATAACAGTAATATAGCAGCAGTAATATATAACAGTAATATATAACAGTAATATAGCAGCAGTAATATATAACAGTAATATATAACAGTAATATAGCAGCAGTAATATATAACAGTAATATATAACAGTAATATAGTAACAGTAATATATAACAGTAATATAGCAGCAGTAATATAGCAGCAGTAATATATAACAGTAATATAGCAGTAGTAATATATAACAGTAATATAGCAGTAGTAATATATAACAGTAATATATAACAGTAATATATAACAGTAATATATAACAGTAATATAGTAACAGTAATATATAACAGTAATATAGTAACAGTAATATATAACAGTAATATATAACAGTAATATAGTAACAGTAATATATAACAGTAATATATAACAGTAATATATAACAGTAATATAGCAGCAGTAATATATAACAGTAATATATAACAGTAATATATAACAGTAATATATAACAGTAATATATAACAGTAATATAGCAGCAGTAATATATAACAGTAATATATAACAGTAATATATAACAGTAATATATAACAGTAATATATAACAGTAACATAGCAGCAGTAATATAAAACGGTAATATATAACATTAATATATAACAGTAATACAGCAACAGTATTATATAACAGTAATAATATATAACAGTAATATAGCAACAGTAATATATAACAGTAATATAGCAGCAGTAATATATAACAGTAATATATAACAGTAATATAGCAGCAGTAATATATAACAGTAATATATAACAGTAATATATAACAGTAATATATAACAGTAATATATAACAGTAATATAGTAACAGTAATATATAACAGTAATATATAACAGTAATATATAACAGTAATATATAACAGTAATACAGCAACAGTATTATATAACAGTAATATATAACAGTAATATATAACAGTAATATATAACAGTAATATATAACAGTAATATAGTAACAGTAATATATAACAGTAATATATAACAGTAATACAGCAACAGTATTATAAAACAGTAATATATAACAGTAATATAAGATTTAATATAGTATATAAGATAGTATAAGATATTACAAATGTCATATGTCTATATACAGTGTTGTAACGATGTGCAAATAGTTAAAGTACAAAAGGGAAAATAAATAAACATAAATATGGGTTGTATTTACAATGTCGTTTGTTTTTCACTGGTTGCCCTTTTCTCGTGGCAACAGGTCACATCTTAGTGCTGTGATGGCACACTGTGGAATTTCTCCCAGTAGATATGGGAGTTTATCAAAATGTGGATTTGTTTTCAAATTATTTGTGTGTCTGTGTTTAATCTGAGGGAAATATGTCTCTCTAATATGGTCATACATTGGGCAGGAGGTTAGGAAGTGCAGCTCAGTTTCCACCTCATTTTGTGGGCAGTGAGCACATAGCCTGTCTTCTCTTGAGAGCCATGTCTGCCTACGGCGGCCTTTCTCAATAGCAAGGCTATGCTCACTGAGTCTGTACATAGTCAAAGCTTTCCTTAATTTTGGGTCAGTCACAGTGGTCAGGTATTCTGCCGCTGTGTACTCTCTGTTTATGGCCAAATAACATTCTAGTTTGCTCTGTTTTTTGTTAATTCTTTCCAATGTGTCAGTAATTATCTTTTTGTTTTCTCATGATTTGGTTGGGTCTAATTGTGTTGCTGTCGAGGGGCTCTGTGGGGTGTGTTTGTGAACAGAGCCCCAGGACCAGCTTGCTTCAGGGACTCTTCTCCAGGTTCATCTCTCTGTAGGTGATGGCTTTGTTATGGAAGGTTTGGGAATCGCTTCCTTTTAGGTGGTTGTAGAATTTAACGACTCTTTTCTGGATTTTGATAATTAGTGGGTATCGGCCTAATTTTGCTCTGCATGCGTTATTTGGTGTTTTACGTTGTACAGTGAGGATATTTTAGCACAATTCTGCATGCAGTGTCTCAATTTGGGGTTTGTCGCATTTTGTGAAGTCTTGGTTGGTGAGCGGACCCCAGACCTCACAACCGTGGAGGACAATAGGTTCTATAACTGATTCAAGTATTTTTAGCCAGATCCTAATTGATATGTCAAATATTATGTTTATTTTGATGGCATAGAAGGCCCTTCTTGCCTTGTCTCTCAGATCGTTTATTGCTTTGTGGAAGTTACCTATGGCGCTGATGTTTAGGTCGAGGTGTGTATAGTTTTTTATGTGCTCTGGGGCAACAGTGTCTAGATGGATTTTGTATTTGTGGTCCCGGCAACTGTCTTACTGAGATTTACTGTCAGGGCCCAAGTCTCACAGAATCTGTGCAGAAGATCTAGGTGCTGCTGAAGGCCCTCCTTGGTTGGGGACAGAAGCGCCTGATCATCAGCAAACAGTAGAAATTTGGCATCAGATTCCTGTAGTGTGAGGCCGGGTGCTGCAGACTGTTCCAGTGCCCTCTCCAATTCATTGATATACAGTGGGGAAAAAAGTATTTAGTCAGCCACCAATTGTGCAAGTTCTCCCACTTAAAAAGATGAGAGAGGCCTGTAATTTTTATCATAGGTACACTTCAACTATGACAGACAAAATGAGAAAAAAAATCCAGAAAATCACATTATAGGATTTTTAATGAATTTATTTGCAAATTATGGTGGAAAATAAGTATTTGGTCACCTACAAACAAGCAAGATTTCTGGCTCTCACAGACCTGTAACTTCTTCTTTAAGAGGCTCCTCTGTCCTCCACTCGTTACCTGTATTAACGGCACCTGTTTGAACTTGTTATCAGTATAAAAGACACCTGTCCACAACCTCAAACAGTCACACTCCAAACTCCACTATGGCCAAGACCAAAGAGCTGTCAAAGGACACCAGAAACAAAATTGTAGACCTGCACTAGGCTGGGAAGACTGAATCTGCAATAGGTAAGCAGCTTGGTTTGAAGAAATCAACTGTGGGACCAATTATTAGGAAATGGAAGACATACAAGACCACTGATAATCTCCCTCGATCTGGGGCTCCACGCAAGATCTCACCCCGTGGGGTCAAAATGATCACAAGAACAGTGAGCAAAAATCCCAGAAGAAGATTGGGAGAATGTCATATGGTCAGATGAAACCAAAATATAACTTTTTGGTGAAAACTCAACTCGTCGTGTTTGGAGGACAAAGAATTGTGAGTTGCATCCAAAGAACACCATACCTACTGTGAAGCATGGGGGTGGAAACATCATGCTTTGGGGCTGTTTTTCTGCAAAGGGACCAGGACGACTGATCCGTGTAAAGGAAAGAATGAATGGGGCCATGTATCGTGAGATTTTGAGTGAAAACCTCCTTCCATCAGCAAGGGCATTGAAGATGAAACGTGGCTGGATCTTTCAGCATGACAATGATCCCAAACACACCGCCCGGGCAACGAAGGAGTGGCTCCGTAAGAAGCATTTCAAGGTCCTGGAGTGGCCTAGCCAGTCTCCAGATCTCAACCCCATAGAAAATCTTTGGAGGGAGTTGAAAGTCTGTGTTGCCCAGCAACAGCCCCAAAACATCACTGCTCTAGAGGAGATCTGCATGGAGGAATGGGCCAAAATACCAGCAACAGTGTGTGAACAAGGTTGATGAAATCCGAGCAAGGGTAGCATTCCAGAGGGACATCAGAGACTGTAACGTCCTTTGCTTCACTGAAACATGGCTCACTGGAGAGACTCTATCCGAAGCGGTGCAGCCAACGGGTTTCTCCACTCATCGCGCTGACAGAAACAAACATCTTTCTGGTAAGAAGAGGGGCGGTTGGCGTATGCCTCATGGCCAACGTGACATGGTGTGATGAAAGAAACATACAGGAACTCAAATCCTTCTGTTCACCTGATTTAGAATTCCTCACAATCAAATGTAGACCGCATTATCTACCAAGAGAATTCTCTTCGATTATAATCACAGCCGTATATATCCCCCCCCAAGCAGACACATCGATGGCTCTGAACAAACTTAATTTAACTCTCTGCAAACTGGAAACGATTTATCCGGAGGCTGCATTCATTGTAGCTGGGGATTTTAACAAGGCTAATCTAAAAACAAGACTCCCCAAATTTTATCAGCATATTGATTGCGCAACCAGGGGAGGAAAGACCTTGGATCATTGTTACTCTAACTTCCGCGACGCATATAAGGCCCTGCCCCGCCCCCCTTTCGGAAAAGCTGACCACGACTCCATTTTGTTGATCCCTGCCTACAGACAGAAACTAAAACAAGAGGCTCCCACGCTGAGGTCTGTCCAACGCTGGTCCGACCAAGCTGACTCCACACTCCAAGACTGCTTCCATCACGTGGACTGGGAGATGTTTCGTATTGCGTCAGATAACAACATTGACGAATACGCTGATTCGGTGTGCGAGTTCATTAGAACGTGCGTTGAAGATGTCGTTCCCATAGCAACGATTAAAACATTCCCTAACCAGAAACCGTGGATTGATGGCAGCATTCGTGTGAAACTGAAAGCGCGAACCACTGCTTTTAATCAGGGCAAGGTGTCTGGTAACATGACCGAATACAAACAGTGCAGCTATTCCCTCCGCAAGGCTATCAAACAAGCTAAGCGCCAGTACAGAGACAAAGTAGAATCTCAATTCAACGGCTCAGACACAAGAGGCATGTGGCAGGGTCTACAGTCAATCACGGACTACAGGAAGAAATCCAGCCCAGTCACGGACCAGGATGTCTTGCTCCCAGGCAGACTAAATAACTTTTTTGCCCGCTTTGAGGACAATACAGTGCCACTGACACGGCCTGCAACGAAAACATGCGGTCTCTCCTTCACTGCAGCCGAGGTGAGTAAGACATTTAAACGTGTTAACCCTCGCAAGGCTGCAGGCCCAGACGGCATCCCCAGCCGCGCCCTCAGAGCATGCGCAGACCAGCTGGCCGGTGTGTTTACGGACATATTCAATCAATCCCTATACCAGTCTGCTGTTCCCACATGCTTCAAGAGGGCCACCATTGTTCCTGTTCCCAAGAAAGCTAAGGTAACTGAGCTAAACGACTACCGCCCCGTAGCACTCACATCCTTCATCATGAAGTGCTTTGAGAGACTAGTCAAGGACCATATCACCTCCACCCTACCTGACACCCTAGACCCACTCCAATTTGCTTACCGCCCAAATAGGTCCATAGACGATGCAATCTCAACCACACTGCACACTGCCCTAACCCATCTGGACAAGAGGAATACCTATGTGAGAATGCTGTTCATCGACTACAGCTCGGCATTCAACACCATAGTACCCTCCAAGCTCGTCATCAAGCTCGAGACCCTGGGTCTCGACACCGCCCTGTGCAACTGGGTACTGGACTTCCTGACGGGCCGCCCCCAGGTGGTGAGGGTAGGCAACAACATCTCCTCCCCGCTGATCCTCCCCGCTGACTTGTTAATTGTTTACTCCATGTGTAACTCTGTGTTGTCTGTTCACACTGCTATGCCTTATCTTGGCCAGGTCGCAGTTGCAAATGAGAACTTGTTCTCAACTAGCCTACCTGGTTAAATAAAGGTGAAATAAAAAAAATTAAAAAAAAACCACTGGGGCCCCACAAGGGTGCGTTCTGAGCCCTCTCCTGTACTCCCTGTTCACCCACGACTGCGTGGCCACGCACGCCTCCAACTCAATCATCAAGTTTGCGGACGACACAACAGTGGTAGGCTTGATTACCAACAACGACGAGACGGCCTACAGGGAGGAGGTGAGGGCCCTCGGAGTGTGGTGTCAGGAAAATAACCTCACACTCAACGTCAACAAAACTAAGGAGATGATTGTGGACTTCAGGAAACAGCAGAGGGAACACCCCCCTATCCACATCGATGGAACAGTAGTGGAGAGGGTAGCAAGTTTTAAGTTCCTCGGCATACACATCACAGACAAACTGAATTGGTCCACTCACACAGACAGCATCGTGAAGAAGGCGCAGCAGCGCCTCTTCAACCTCAGGAGGCTGAAGAAATTCGGCTTGTCACCAAAAGCACTCACAAACTTCTACAGATGCACAATCGAGAGCATCCTGGCGGGCTGTATCACCGCCTGGTATGGCAACTGCACCGCCCTCAACCGTAAGGCTCTCCAGAGGGTAGTGAGGTCTGCACAACGCATCACCGGGGGCAAACTACCTGCCCTCCAGGACACCTACACCACCCGATGTCACAGGAAGGCCATAAAGATCATCAAGGACATCAACCACCCGAGCCACTGCCTGT